>NW_027038943.1:0-42439 GCF_034236695.1 Oncorhynchus nerka
AACTGAAACATGGCAAACGTTGTTTGAATCAATCCTCAAGGTGTTTTGTCATATATCTCTTCATTGAAATGCCGTTCGTGGAAGCATGCTTTCTTTCTCAGAATCTCATGGAAAAATACCAGTAGCTGAGTTTTAAGACTAATTTCCACGCAGGAATAATCGTCACGGACACTTAGCAATTGTAGTCTCTATGGTCAATCTTCCAATGATATGCCTGCAAATACGTCACAATTACATTTACATTTAAGTCATTTAGCAGACGCTCTTATCCAGAGCGACTTACAAATTGGTGCATTCACCCTTATGACATCCAGTGGAACAGTAGTGCATCTAAATCTTTTAAGGGGGGAGAGGATTACTTCATCTATCTCTAGGTATTCCTTAAAGAGGTGGGGTTTCAGGTGTCTCCGGAAGGTGGTGATTGACTCCGCTGTCCTGGCGTCGTGAGGGGAGTTTGTTCCACCATTGGGGGGCCAGAGCAGCGAACAGTTTTGACTGGGCTGAGCGGGAACTGTACTTCCTCAGTGGTAGGGAGGCGAGCAGGCCAGAGGTGGATGGAACGCAGTGCCCTTGTTTGGGTGTAGGCCTGATCAGAGCCTGAGGTACTGAGGTGCCGTTCCCTCACAGCTCCGTAGGCAAGCACCATGGTCTTGTAGCGGATGCGAGCCAACTGGAAGCCAGTGGAGAGAGCGGAGGAGCGGGAGTGACGTGAGAGAACTTGAAGGTTGAACACCAGTGACAGGCTGCGGCGTTCTGATGAGTTGTAGGGGTTTAATGGCACAGGCAGGGCCCAGCCAACAGCGAGTTGCAGTAATCCAGACGGGAGATGACAAGTGCCTGGATTAGACCTGCGCCGCTTCCTGTGTGAGCCAGGGTCGTACTCTGCGGATGTTGTAGAGCATGAACCTACAGGAACGGGCCACCGCCTTGATGTTAGTTGAGAACGACAGGGTGTTGTCCAGGATCACGCCAAAGGTTCTTAGCGCTCTGGGAGGAGGACACAATGGAGTTGTCAACCGTGATGGGCGAGATCATGGAACGGGCAGTCCTTCCCCGGGAGGACGAGCAGCTCCGTCTTGTTTGAGGTTCAGCTTGAGTGGTGATCCGTCATCCACACTGATATGTCTGCCAGACATGCAGAGATGCGATTCGCCACCTGGTCATCAGAAGGGGGAAAGGAGAAGATTAATTGTGTGTTGTCTGCATAGCAATGATAGGAGAGACCATGTGAGGTTATGACAGAGCCAAGTGACTTGGTGTATAGCGAGAATAGGAGAGGGCCTAGAACAGAGCCCTGGGGACACCAGTGGTGAGAGCACGTGGTGTGAGACGGATTCTCGCCACGCCACCTGGTAGGAGCGACCTGTCAGGTAGGACGCAATCCAAGCGTGGGCCGCGCCGGAGATGCCCAACTCGGAGAGGGTGGAGAGGAGGATCTGATGGTTCACAGTATCGAAGGCAGCCGATAGGTCTAGAAGGATGAGAGCAGAGGAGAGAGAGTTAGCTTTAGCAGTGCGGAGCGCCTCCGTGATACACAGAAGAGCAGTCTCAGTTGAATGACTAGTCTTGAAACCTGACTGATTTGGATCAAGAAGGTCATTCTGAGAGAGATAGCGGGAGAGCTGGCCAAGGACGGCACGTTCAAGAGTTTTGGAGAGAAAAGAAAGAAGGGATACTGGTCTGCAGTTGTTGACATCGGAGGGATCGAGTGTAGGTTTTTTCAGAAGGGGTGCAACTCTCGCTCTCTTGAAGACGAACAATGCTGCAGACACCTTGGGGAAACGACAGAAAGTGCAGGCTCATTCCTGGCGCATTCACAGCCATATAAGGAGATCATGGAAAACGTAGCTTCGGAAATCCTGTTCATTTCCTGGTTGCTGAAACATCTTGGTTTTGCCTGAAGGTTTTGTTCTAGGGCACTCACAGTGAAAATCTTTGCAGTTCTGGAAACGTCAGAGTGTTTTCTTTCCAAAGCTATCAATTCCATGCATAGTCGAGCATCTTTTCGTGACAAAATATTGCGCATAAAACGGGCACGTCTTTTATCCAAAATGAAATACTGCCCCTAGAGTCTTAAGAGGTTAAAACTGCCTGGACAGTGGAGAGTAGTGAGCAGCTCCCAGCTGTGTTAAAACTGCCTGGACAGTGGAGAGTAGTGAGCAGCTCTCAGCTGTATTAAAACTGCCTGGACAGTGGAGAGTAGTGAGCAGCTCTCAGCTGTATTAAAAACTGTCTGGACAGTGGAGAGTAGTGAGCAGCTCCCAGCTGTGTTAAAACTGTCTGGACAGTGGAGAGTAGTGAGCAGCTCCCAGCTGTATTAAACTGTCTGGACAGTGGAGAGTAGTGAGCAGCTCCCAGCTCTATTAAAACTGTCTGGACAGTGGAGAGTAGTGAGCAGCTCCCAGCTGTATTAAAACTGCCTGGACAGTGGAGAGAGTGAGCAGCTCCCAGCTGTATTAAAACTGCCTGGACAGTGGAGAGTAGTGAGCAGCTCCCAGCGGTATTAAAACTGTCTGGACAGTGGAGAGTAGTGAGCAGCTCCCAGCTGTATTAAAAACTGTCTGGACAGTGGAGAGTAGTGAGCAGCTCCCAGCGGTATTAAAACTGTCTGACAGTGGAGAGTAGTGAGCAGTGAGCAGCTGTATTAAAACTGTCTGGACAGTGGAGAGTAGTGAGCAGTGAGCAGCTGTATTAAAACTGTCTGGACAGTGGAGAGGGTGGAGCAGCTCCCAGCTGTGTTAAAACTGCCTGGACAGTGGAGAGTAGTGAGCAGCTCTCAGCTGTGTTAAAACTGCCTGGACAGTGGAGAGTAGTGAGCAGCTCTCAGCTGTATTAAAACTGCCTGGACAGTGGAGAGTAGTGAGCAGCTCCCAGCTGTATTAAACCTGTCTGGACAGTGGAGAGAGTAGTGAGCAGCTCTCAGCTGTATTAAAACTGCCTGGACAGTGGAGAGTAGTGAGCAGCTCCCAGCTGTGTTAAAACTGCCTGGACAGTGGAGAGTAGTGAGCAGCTCCCAGCTGTATTAAAACTAACCTGGACATCGCTAGGCTGAAAAGATGACTGTACTGTCTGTGGTTTGGTTGGCACCTGTCCTGACCAATTGGCTTGGCAGCAGCATCACTCATTCATCCTCATTGGCTGGCTACTCGTTGACACACATCCTGATTTCTCCAAGTGGTACACATTCCTGGAACGTCTTCGTTAAGTCCATCAACCAATCAGACAAAAAAGTCTGCCTCGTGACATCATCAAAGACGTGCGTGATTTTCAGCGACCCAGGAAGGGACAAGGTGCACGAGACGATTCCAAAATGCTTTTACAGCCTTTTTGACATTTCCCATGAAGCATTGAGACCAAAACATGCCGCGACGCCTGTTACCCACAGCGCACCAGGTGAGAGGAAGCAGGCCCGAGGCAATGAAAACACACTGACACACAAGGTCATTAGATAACTAATGAAGAAGCTCTTATGGGTAAGTGCTGCTTCCTGCTGCTCTCTCCTGTACACAGCAACAGTCTCACAGGTCTATTTCAGTTCTCAGCCTCATTGTGTAAGCATCGTCTCGGCTGGTTTACAGACGAGCGTTCACTACACCCGTGATGTGACCAATAACATTTTGATAAAGGGTGGTGTTTGATAGGCTGCTCAAATAGAGACCGTCATCAGATCATAAAGCGTTCAATCTACTGCCTTGTATTTCTCTGTACAGACGCCGGTCTATGAAGGGGACTCTGGGAAGCCTCTTCATACCTCGGCAGCTGGGTGAGACGGGGCAGCTGGGTGAGACGGGGCAGCTGGGTGAGACGGGGCAGTTGGTGAGACGGGGCAGCTGGGTGAGACAGGGCAGCTGGGTGAGACAGGGGCAGCTGGGTGAGACAGGGGACTCTGGGAAGCCTCTTAATACCTCGGCAGCTGGGTGAGACAGGGCATCTGGGTGAGACGGGCAGCTGAGTGAGACGGGGCAGCTGAGTGAGACGGGGGACTCTGGGAAGCCTCTTAATACCTTGGCAGCTGGGTGAGACGGGGCAGCTGGGTGAGACAGGGACTCTGGGAAGCCTCTTAATACCTCGGCAGCTGGGTGAGACAGGGCAGCTGGATGAGACAGGGGAGCTGGGTGAGACAGGGGAGCTGGCTCCTTGTCTTCCCCCACTTAACATCCACTCTGATGGGGTTGATAGTCAGTGACAACAGGCCTCAAGCGCACTGACTGACCAGGCTGCAAACATCAGCAAGAGGGTAACACACACACAGACAGACAGAGACATGTTCACGTACGCATCACACACATTGAGAGATGGAGACGGATGGCTCAATTCTGGAGTAATATGTGGAGAGAGAGACAGAGAGAGAGAGAGACAGACACAGAGAGACAGAGAGACAGAGAGAGAGAGAGAGAGAGACAGAGAGACAGAGAGAGAGAGAGAGAGAGAGAGAGAGAGAGAGAGAGAGAGAGACAGAGAGAGAGAGAGAGAGAGAGAGAGAGACAGACAGAGACAGAGAGAGAGACAGAGAGACAGAGAGAGAGAGAGAGAGAGAGAGAGAGAGAGACAGACACAGCGAGAGAGAGAGAGAGAGACAGACAGACACAGCGAGAGAGAGAGAGAGACAGACAGACACAGCGAGAGAGAGAGAGAGACAGACAGACACAGCGAGAGAGAGAGAGAGACAGACACAGCGAGAGAGAGAGAGACAGACACAGCGAGAGAGAGAGAGACAGACACAGCGAGAGAGAGAGAGACAGACACAGCGAGAGAGAGAGAGACAGACACAGCGAGAGAGAGAGAGACAGACACAGCGAGAGAGAGAGAGACAGACACAGCGAGAGAGAGACAGACACAGCGAGAGAGAGAGAGACACAGAGAGAGAGACAGACACAGAGAGAGAGAGACAGACACAGAGAGAGAGAGAGACACAGAGAGAGAGAGAGACACAGAGAGACAGAGAGAGACACAGACAGAGACAGAGAGACAGACACAGAGAGAGAGAGACAGACACAGACAGAGACAGAGAGACAGACACAGAGAGAGAGAGACAGACACAGAGAGAGAGACAGACACAGAGAGAGAGACAGACACAGAGAGAGAGACAGACACAGAGAGAGAGACAGACACAGACAGAGAGACAGACACAGACAGAGAGACAGACACAGACAGAGAGAGAGGACACAGGAATATCTGTCAGACCATGTCATTGTTGTTGAGTCACCGGAGTTGTGGTAGCTCTCACAGGGTCAAGACAGGTTTCATTAAGTGCAATACATTTGCATTGAATGAGAGGGGTAAGATGTCTTGGGAGATAGAAGGGAGAGAGGAGTGATGTGCTAGGAGGGAGAGAGAGAGAGTGTGTCAGAGCAAGTTATTGTTGATTAATCTGTATCGTCTGTGGTAGGTCACTTCTAGCAAGGTTCTGTGCTACAGATCGCTGTTAGAATGTCAGGGCATGAATTAAATAAGAAAGCCAGGTCAGCTGAGGACAAGCAGGCTACCCTACCAGGTCAGCTGAGGACAAGCAGGCTACCCCTACCAGGTCAACTGGAGGACAAGCAGGCTACCCTACCAGGTCAACTGGAGGACAAGCAGGCTACCCTACCAGGTCAACTGGAAGACAAGCAGGCTACCCTACCAGGTCAGCTGGAAAACAAGCAGGCTACCCTACCAGGTCAGCTGGAAAACAAGCAGGCTACCCTACCAGGTCACAGGAAAACAAGCAGGCTACCCTACCAGGTCAGCTGGAAGACAAGCAGGCTACCCTACCATGTCAGCTGGAAGACAAGCAGGCTACCCTACCATGTCAGCTGGAAGACAAGCAGGCTACCCTACCAGGTCAGCTAGAAGACAAGCAGGCTACCCTACCAGGTCAACTGGAGGACAAGCAGGCTACCCCTACCAGGTCAGCTAGAAGACAAGCAGGCTACCCTACCAGGTCAACTGGAGGACAAGCAGGCTACCCCTACCAGGTCAACTGGAAGACAAGCAGGCTACCCTACCAGGTCAGCTGGAAAACAAGCAGGCTACCCCTACCAGGTCAACTGGAAAACAAGCAGGCTACCCTACCAGGTCAACTGGAAAACAAGCAGGCTACCCTACCAGGTCAGCTGGAAAACAACCCTACCAGGCTACCCTACCAGGTCAGCTGGAAAACAAGCAGGCTACCTACCAGGTCAGCTGGAAGATAAGCAGGCTACCCTACCAGGTCAGCTGGAAGACAAGCAGGCTACCCTACCAGGTCAGCTGAAGACAAGCAGGCTACCCTACCAGGTCAGCTACCAGGTCAGCTGGAAGACAAGCAGGCTACCCTACCAGGTCCCTACCAGGTCAGCTGGAAGACAAGCAGGCTACCCTACCAGGTCAGCTGGAAGACAAGCAGGCTACCCTACCATGTCAGCTGGAAGACAAGCAGGCTACCCTACCAGGTCAGCTGGAAAACAAGCAGGCTACCCCTACCAGGTCAACTGGAAAACAAGCAGGCTACCCTACCAGGTCAACTGGAAAACAAGCAGGCTACCCTACCAGGACAGCTGGAAGACAAGCAGGCTACCCTACCAGGTCAGCTGGAAGACAAGCAGGCTACCCTACCAGGTCAGCTGGAAGACAAGCAGGCTACCCTACCATGTCAGCTGGAAGACAAGCAGGCTACCCTACCATGTCAGCTGAAGACAAGCAGGCTACCCTACCAGGTCAGCTGGAAGACAAGCAGGCTACCCTACCAGGTCAACTGGAGGACAAGCAGGCTACCCCTACCAGGTCAACTGGAAGACAAGCAGGCTACCCTACCAGGTCAGCTGGAAAACAAGCAGGCTACCCCTACCAGGTCAACTGGAAAACAAGCAGGCTACCCTACCAGGTCAACTGGAAAACAAGCAGGCTACCCTACCAGGTCAGCTGGAAAACAAGCAGGCTACCCTACCAGGTCAGCTGGAAAACAAGCAGGCTACCCTACCAGGTCAGCTGGAAGATAAGCAGGCTACCCTACCAGGTCAGCTGGAAGACAAGCAGGCTACCCTACCAGGTCAGCTGGAAGACAAGCAGGCTACCCTACTAGGTCAGCTGGAAGACAAGCAGGCTACCCTACCAGGTCAGCTGGAAGACAAGCAGGCTACCCTACCATGTCAGCTGGAAGACAAGCAGGCTACCCTACCAGGTCAGCTGGAAAACAAGCAGGCTACCCCTACCAGGTCAACTGGAAAACAAGCAGGCTACCCTACCAGGTCAACTGGAAAACAAGCAGGCTACCCTACCAGGTCAACAGGAGGACAAGCAGGCTACCCTACCAGGTCAACAGGAGGACAAGCAGGCTACCCTACCAGGTCAACAGGAGGACAAGCAGGCTACCCTACCAGGTCAACAGGAGGACAAGCAGGCTACCCCTACCAGGTCAACAGGAGGACAAGCAGGCTACCCTACCAGGTCAACTGGAAGACAAGCAGGCTACCCTACCAGGTCAACAGGAGGACAAGCAGGCTACCCCTACCAGGTCAACTGGAGGACAAGCAGGCTACCCTACCAGGTCAACAGGAGGACAAGCAGGCTACCCTACCAGGTCAACTGGAGAACAAGCAGGCTACCCCTACCAGGTCAACTGGAAAACAAGCAGGCTACCCTACCAGGTCAACGGGAAAACAAGCAGGCTACCCTACCAGGTCAACGGGAAAACAAGCAGGCTAACCTACCAGGTCAGCTGGAAAACAAGCAGGCTACCCTACCAGGTAAGGGCGGAATCACACATGTAAAACATCATTATCACCTCAGATGTCGTTGAATTCCAAAACTAATGTCAGCTGTCCACAATAGAGATAGTTTATTGAACCTGGATCCTAAATGACCCTGCAGCCACTATAAACAAGCAGCTCAGTGATTTGGTGACCAGAGCAGTGGACAGTAGCTTAAGTTTCAACTGTCTTGGACATCCCTCATTTAAAAACAAAAAGGTGGACAATATACAGTACGGGCTGTCCTTGACAGTCTCCCTGCGTACTTACAGTTACACCTTCTACACTGAAAATAGTTCTATAAACGTCTGAGCAAAGAGACAAATATCCAACGCAGCAAAGCTGACCATCGGTAACCATGAACATGGAGTATGTGGAGAAAAGACCTCTACTGTCTTCAACATGGAGTATGTGGAGAAAAGACCTCTACTGTCTTCAACATGGAGTATGTGGAGAAAAGACCTCTACTGTCTTCAACATGAACATGGAGTATGTGGAGAAAAGACCTCTACTGTCTTCAACATGAACATGGAGTATGTGGAGAAAAGACCTCTACTGTCTTCAACATGGAGTATGTGGAGAAAAGACCTCTACTGTCTTCAACATGAACATGGAGTATGTGGAGAAAAGACCTCTACTGTCTTCAACATGGAGTATGTGGAGAAAAGGCCTCTACTGTCTTCAACATGGAGTATGTGGAGAAAAGACCTCTACTGTCTTCAACATGAACATGGAGTATGTGGAGAAAAGACCTCTACTGTCTTCAACATGAACATGGAGTATGTGGAGAAAGACCTCTACTGTCTTCAACATGGAGTATGTGGAGAAAAGACCTCTACTGTCTTCAACATGGAGTATGTGGAGAAAGACCTCTACTGTCTTCAACATGAACATGGAGTATGTGGAGAAAAGACCTCTACTGTCTTCAACATGAACATGGAGTATGTGGAGAAAAGACCTCTACTGTCTTCAACATGGAGTATGTGGAGAAAAGACCTCTACTGTCTTCAACATGAACATGGAGTATGTGGAGAAAAGACCTCTACTGTCTTCAACATGGAGTATGTGGAGAAAAGACCTCTACTGTCTTCAACATGAACATGGAGTATGTGGAGAAAAGACCTCTACTGTCTTCAACATGGAGTATGTGGAGAAAAGACCTCTACTGTCTTCAACATGAACATGGAGTATGTGGAGAAAAGACCTCTACTGTCTTCAACATGGAGTATGTGGAGAAAAGACCTCTGCTGTCTTCAACATGAACATGGAGTATGTGAGAAAAGACCTCTACTGTCTTCAACATGAACATGGAGTATGTGGAGAAAAGACCTCTACTGTCTTCAACATGGAGTATGTGGAGAAAAGACCTCTACTGTCTTCAACATGGAGTATGTGGAGAAAAGACCTCTACTGTCTTCAACATGAACATGGAGTATGTGGAGAAAAGACCTCTACTGTCTTCAACATGGAGTATGTGGAGAAAAGACCTCTACTGTCTTCAACATGGAGTATGTGGAGAAAAGACCTCTACTGTCTTCAACATGGAGTATGTGGAGAAAAGACCTCTACTGTCTTCAACATGGAGTATGTGGAGAAAAGACCTCTACTGTCTTCAACATGAACATGGAGTATGTGGAGAAAAAGACCTCTACTGTCTTCAACATGAACATGGAGTATGTGGAGAAAAGACCTCTACTGTCTTCATGACATGGAGTATGTGGAGAAAAGACCTCTACTGTCTTCAACATGAACATGGAGTATGTGGAGAAAAGACCTCTACTGTCTTCAACATGGAGTATGTGGAGAAAAGGCCTCTACTGTCTTCAACATGGAGTATGTGGAGAAAAGACCTCTACTGTTTTCAACATGAACATGGAGTATGTGGAGAAAAGACCTCTACTGTCTTCAACATGGAGTATGTGGAGAAAAGACCTCTACTGTCTTCAACATGAACATGGAGTATGTGGAGAAAAGACCTCTACTGTCTTCAACATGGAGTATGTGGAGAAAAGACCTCTACTGTCTTCAACATGGAGTATGTGGAGAAAAGACCTCTACTGTCTTCAACATGAACATGGAGTATGTGGAGAAAAGACCTCTACTGTCTTCAACATGAACATGGAGTATGTGGAGAAAAGACCTCTACTGTCTTCAACATGGAGTATGTGGAGAAAGACCTCTACTGTCTTCAACATGAACATGGAGTATGTGGAGAAAAGACCTCTACTGTCTTCAACATGGAGTATGTGGAGAAAAGACCTCTACTGTCTTCAACATGAACATGGAGTATGTGGAGAAAAGACCTCTACTGTCTTCAACATGGAGTATGTGGAGAAAAGACCTCTACTGTCTTCAACATGAACATGGAGTATATGGAGTAAAGACCTCTACTGTCTTCAACATGGAGTATGTGGAGAAAAGACCTCTGCTGTCTTCAACATGAACATGGAGTATGTGGAGAAAAGACCTCTACTGTCTTCAACATGAACATGGAGTATGTGGAGAAAAGACCTCTACTGTCTTCAACATGGAGTATGTGGAGAAAAGACCTCTACTGTCTTCAACATGGAGTATGTGGAGAAAAGACCTCTACTGTCTTCAACATGAACATGGAGTATGTGGAGAAAAGACCTCTACTGTCTTCAACATGGAGTATGTGGAGAAAAGACCTCTACTGTCTTCAACATGGAGTATGTGGAGAAAAGACTCTACTGTCTTCAACATGGAGTATGTGGAGAAAAGACCTCTACTGTCTTCAACATGGAGTATGTGGAGAAAAAGACCTCTACTGTCTTCAACATGAACATGGAGTATGTGGAGAAAAGACCTCTACTGTCTTCAACATGAACATGGAGTATGTGGAGAAAAGACCTCTACTGTCTTCAACATGGAGTATGTGGAGAAAAGACCTCTACTGTCTTCAACATGAACATGGAGTATGTGGAGAAAAGACTCTACTGTCTTCAACATGGAGTATGTGGAGAAAAGGCCTCTACTGTCTTCAACATGGAGTATGTGGAGAAAAGACCTCTACTGTTTTCAACATGAACATGGAGTATGTGGAGAAAAGACCTCTACTGTCTTCAACATGGAGTATGTGGAGAAAAGACCTCTACTGTCTTCAACATGAACATGGAGTATATGGAGTAAAGACCTCTACTGTCTTCAACATGGAGTATGTGGAGAAAAGACCTCTACTGTCTTCAACATGAACATGGAGTATGTGGAGAAAAGACCTCTACTGTCTTCAACATGAACATGGAGTATGTGGAGAAAAGACCTCTACTGTCTTCAACATGGAGTATGTGGAGAAAAGACCTCTACTGTCTTCAACATGGAGTATGTGGAGAAAAGACCTCTACTGTCTTCAACATGGAGTATGTGGAGAAAATACCTCTACTGTCTTCAACATGGAGTATGTGGAGAAAAGACCTCTACTGTCTTCAACATGAACATGGAGTATGTGGAGAAAAGACCTCTACTGTCTTCAACATGAAGATGGAGTATGTGGAGAAAAGACCTCTACTGTCTTCAACATGGAGTATGTGGAGAAAAGACCTCTACTGTCTTCAACATGAACATGGAGTATGTGGAGCAAAGACCTCTACTGTCTTCAACATGGAGTATGTGGAGAAAAGACCTCTACTGTCTTCAACATGGAGTATGTGGAGAAAAGACCTCTACTGTCTTCAACATGGAGTATGTGGAGAAAAGACCTCTACTGTCTTCAACATGAACATGGAGTATGTGGAGAAAAGACCTCTACTGTCTTCAACATGGAGTATGTGGAGAAAAGGCCTCTACTGTCTTCAACATGGAGTATGTGGAGAAAAGACCTCTACTGTCTTCAACATGAACATGGAGTATGTGGAGAAAAGACCTCTACTGTCTTCAACATGAACATGGAGTATGTGGAGAAAAGACCTCTACTGTCTTCAACATGGAGTATGTGGAGAAAAGACCTCTACTGTCTTCAACATGGAGTATGTGGAGAAAAGACCTCTACTGTCTTCAACATGAACATGGAGTATGTGGAGAAAAGACCCTACTGTCTTCAACATGGAGTATGTGGAGAAAAGACCTCTACTGTCTTCAACATGAACATGGAGTATATGGAGTAAAGACCTCTACTGTCTTCAACATGGAGTATGTGGAGAAAAGACCTCTGCTGTTTTCAACATGAACATGGAGTATGTGGAGAAAAGACCTCTACTGTCTTCAACATGAACATGGAGTATGTGGAGAAAAGACCTCTACTGTCTTCAACATGGAGTATGTGGAGAAAAGACCTCTACTGTCTTCAACATGGAGTATGTGGAGAAAAGACCTCTACTGTCTTCAACATGAACATGGAGTATGTGGAGAAAAGACCTCTACTGTCTTCAACATGGAGTATGTGGAGAAAAGACCTCTACTGTCTTCAACATGGAGTATGTGGAGAAAAGACCTCTACTGTCTTCAACATGGAGTATGTGGAGAAAAGACCTCTACTGTCTTCAACATGGAGTATGTGGAGAAAAGACCTCTACTGTCTTCAACATGAACATGGAGTATGTGGAGAAAAGACCTCTACTGTCTTCAACATGGAGTATGTGGAGAAAAGGCCTCTACTGTCTTCAACATGAACATGGAGTATGTGGAGAAAAGACCTCTACTGTCTTCAACATGAACATGGAGTATGTGGAGAAAAGACCTCTACTGTCTTCAACATGGAGTATGTGGAGAAAAGACCTCTACTGTCTTCAACATGAACATGGAGTATATGGAGAAAAAGACCTCTACTGTCTTCAACATGGAGTATGTGGAGAAAAGACCTCTACTGTCTTCAACATGAACATGGAGTATGTGGAGAAAAGACCTCTACTGTCTTCAACATGAACATGGAGTATGTGGAGAAAAGACCTCTACTGTCTTCAACATGGAGTATGTGGAGAAAAGACCTCTACTGTCTTCAACATGAACATGGAGTATGTGGAGAAAAGACCTCTACTGTCTTCAACATGGAGTATGTGGAGAAAAGACCTCTACTGTCTTCAACATGGAGTATGTGGAGAAAAGACCTCTACTGTCTTCAACATGGAGTATGTGGAGAAAATACCTCTACTGTCTTCAACATGAGTATGTGGAGAAAAGACCTCTACTGTCTTCAACATGAACATGGAGTATGTGGAGAAAAGACCTCTACTGTCTTCAACATGAAGATGGAGTATGTGGAGAAAAAGACTCTACTGTCTTCAACATGGAGTATGTGGAGAAAAGACCTCTACTGTCTTCAACATGAACATGGAGTATGTGGAGAAAAGACCTCTACTGTCTTCAACATGGAGTATGTGGAGAAAAGACCTCTACTGTCTTCAACATGGAGTATGTGGAGAAAAGACCTCTACTGTCTTCAACATGAACATGGAGTATATGGAGAAAAGACCTCTACTGTCTTCAACATGGAGTATGTGGAGAAAAGACCTCTACTGTCTTCAACATGAACATGGAGTATGTGGAGAAAAGACCTCTACTGTCTTCAACATGGAGTATGTGGAGAAAAGACCTCTACTGTCTTCAACATGGAGTATGTGGAGAAAAGACCTCTACTGTCTTCAACATGGAGTATGTGGAGAAAAGACCTCTACTGTCTTCAACATGGAGTATGTGGAGAAAAGACCTCTACTGTCTTCAACATGAACATGGAGTATGTGGAGAAAAGACCTCTACTGTCTTCAACATGAACATGGAGTATGTGGAGAAAAGACCTCTACTGTCTTCAACATGGAGTATGTGGAGAAAAGACCTCTACTGTCTTCAACATGAACATGGAGTATGTGGAGAAAAGACCTCTACTGTCTTCAACATGGAGTATGTGGAGAAAAGACCTCTACTGTCTTCAACATGGAGTATGTGGAGAAAAGACCTCTACTGTCTTCAACATGGAGTATGTGGAGAAAATACCTCTACTGTCTTCAACATGGAGTATGTGGAGAAAAGACCTCTACTGTCTTCAACATGAACATGGAGTATGTGGAGAAAAGACCTCTACTGTCTTCAGCATGAACATTGAGTATGTGGAGAAAAGACCTCGACTGTCTTCAACATGAACATTGAGTATGTGGAGAAAAGACCTCTACTGTCTTCAACATGAACATGGAGTATGTGGAGAAAAGACCTCTACTGTCTTCAACATGAACATGGAGTATGTGGAGAAAAGACCTCTACTGTCTTCAACATGGAGTATGTGGAGAAAAGACCTCTACTGTCTTCAACATGAACATGGAGTATGTGGAGAAAAGACCTCTACTGTCTTCAACATGGAGTATGTGGAGAAAAGACCTCTACTGTCTTCAACATGGAGTATGTGGAGAAAAGACCTCTACTGTCTTCAACATGGAGTATGTGGAGAAAATACCTCTACTGTCTTCAACATGGAGTATGTGGAGAAAAGACCTCTACTGTCTTCAACATGAACATGGAGTATGTGGAGAAAAGACCTCTACTGTCTTCAACATGAAGATGGAGTATGTGGAGAAAAGACCTCTACTGTCTTCAACATGGAGTATGTGGAGAAAATACCTCTACTGTCTTCAACATGAACATGGAGTATGTGGAGAAAAGACCTCTACTGTCTTCAACATGGAGTATGTGGAGAAAAGACCTCTACTGTCTTCAACATGGAGTATGTGGAGAAAAGACCTCTACTGTCTTCAACATGAACATGGAGTATATGGAGAAAAGACCTCTACTGTCTTCAACATGGAGTATGTGGAGAAAAGACCTCTACTGTCTTCAACATGAACATGGAGTATGTGGAGAAAAGACCTCTACTGTCTTCAACATGGAGTATGTGGAGAAAAGACCTCTACTGTCTTCAACATGGAGTATGTGGAGAAAAGACCTCTACTGTCTTCAACATGGAGTATGTGGAGAAAAGACCTCTACTGTCTTCAACATGAACATGGAGTATGTGGAGAAAAGACCTCTACTGTCTTCAACATGGAGTATGAGGAGAAAAGACCTCTACTGTCTTCAACATGGAGTATGTGGAGAAAAGACCTCTACTGTCTTCAACATGGACTATGTGGAGAAAAGACCTCTACTGTCTTCAACATGAACATTGAGTATGTGGAGAAAAGACCTCTACTGTCTTCAGCATGAACATTGAGTATGTGGAGAAAAGACCTCGACTGTCTTCAACATGAACATTGAGTATGTGGAGAAAATACCTCTACTGTCTTCAACATGAACATGGAGTATGTGGAGAAAAGACCTCTACTGTCTTCAACATGAACATGGAGTATGTGGAGAAAAGACCTCTACTGTCTTCAACATGGAGTATGTGGAGAAAAGACCTCTACTGTCTTCAACATGGAGTATGTGGAGAAAAGACCTCTACTGTCTTCAACATGGAGTATGTGGAGAAAAGACCTCTACTGTCTTCAACATGAACATGGAGTATGTGGAGAAAAGACCTCTACTGTCTTCAACATGGAGTATGTGGAGAAAAGGCCTCTACTGTCTTCAACATGGAGTATGTGGAGAAAAGACCTCTACTGTTTTCAACATGAACATGGAGTATGTGGAGAAAAGACCTCTACTGTCTTCAACATGGAGTATGTGGAGAAAAGACCTCTACTGTCTTCAACATGAACATGGAGTATATGGAGTAAAGACCTCTACTGTCTTCAACATGGAGTATGTGGAGAAAAGACCTCTACTGTCTTCAACATGAACATGGAGTATGTGGAGAAAAGACCTCTACTGTCTTCAACATGAACATGGAGTATGTGGAGAAAAGACCTCTACTGTCTTCAACATGGAGTATGTGGAGAAAAGACCTCTACTGTCTTCAACATGAACATGGAGTATGTGGAGAAAAGACCTATACTGTCTTCAACATGGAGTATGTGGAGAAAAGACCTCTACTGTCTTCAACATGGAGTATGTGGAGAAAAGACCTCTACTGTCTTCAACATGGAGTATGTGGAGAAAATACCTCTACTGTCTTCAACATGAACATGGAGTATATGGAGTAAAGACCTCTACTGTCTTCAACATGGAGTATGTGGAGAAAAGACCTCTACTGTCTTCAACATGAACATGGAGTATGTGGAGAAAAGACCTCTACTGTCTTCAACATGAACATGGAGTATGTGGAGAAAAGACCTCTACTGTCTTCAACATGGAGTATGTGGAGAAAAGACCTCTACTGTCTTCAACATGAACATGGAGTATGTGGAGAAAAGACCTCTACTGTCTTCAACATGGAGTATGTGGAGAAAAGACCTCTACTGTCTTCAACATGGAGTATGTGGAGAAAAGACCTCTACTGTCTTCAACATGGAGTATGGAGAAAAATACCTCTACTGTCTTCAACATGGAGTATGTGGAGAAAAGACCTCTACTGTCTTCAACATGAACATGGAGTATGTGGAGAAAAGACCTCTACTGTCTTCAACATGAAGATGGAGTATGTGGAGAAAAGACCTCTACTGTCTTCAACATGGAGTATGTGGAGAAAAGACCTCTACTGTCTTCAACATGAACATGGAGTATGTGGAGAAAAGACCTCTACTGTCTTCAACATGGAGTATGTGGAGAAAAGACCTCTACTGTCTTCAACATGGAGTATGTGGAGAAAAGACCTCTACTGTCTTCAACATGAACATGGAGTATATGGAGAAAAGACCTCTACTGTCTTCAACATGGAGTATGTGGAGAAAAGACCTCTACTGTCTTCAACATGAACATGGAGTATGTGGAGAAAAGACCTCTACTGTCTTCAACATGGAGTATGTGGAGAAAAGACCTCTACTGTCTTCAACATGGAGTATGTGGAGAAAAGACCTCTACTGTCTTCAACATGGAGTATGTGGAGAAAAGACCTCTACTGTCTTCAACATGAACATGGAGTATGTGGAGAAAAGACCTCTACTGTCTTCAACATGGAGTATGAGGAGAAAAGACCTCTACTATCTTCAACATGGAGTATGTGGAGAAAAGACCTCTACTGTCTTCAACATGGACTATGTGGAGAAAAGACCTCTACTGTCTTCAACATGAACATTGAGTATGTGGAGAAAAGACCTCTACTGTCTTCAGCATGAACATTGAGTATGTGGAGAAAAGACCTCGACTGTCTTCAACATGAACATTGAGTATGTGGAGAAAAGACCTCTACTGTCTTCAACATGAACATGGAGTATGTGGAGAAAAGACCTCTACTGTCTTCAACATGAACATGGAGTATGTGGAGAAAAGACCTCTACTGTCTTCAACATGGAGTATGTGGAGAAAAGACCTCTACTGTCTTCAACATGAACATGGAGTATGTGGAGAAAAGACCTCTACTGTCTTCAACATGGAGTATGTGGAGAAAAGGCCTCTACTGTCTTCAACATGGAGTATGTGGAGAAAAGACCTCTACTGTTTTCAACATGAACATGGAGTATGTGGAGAAAAGACCTCTACTGTCTTCAACATGGAGTATGTGGAGAAAAGACCTCTACTGTCTTCAACATGAACATGGAGTATATGGAGTAAAGACCTCTACTGTCTTCAACATGGAGTATGTGGAGAAAAGACCTCTACTGTCTTCAACATGAACATGGAGTATGTGGAGAAAAGACCTCTACTGTCTTCAACATGAACATGGAGTATGTGGAGAAAAGACCTCTACTGTCTTCAACATGGAGTATGTGGAGAAAAGACCTCTACGGTCTTCAACATGAACATGGATTATGTGGAGAAAAGACCTCTACTGTCTTCAACATGGAGTATGTGGAGAAAAGACCTCTACTGTCTTCAACATGGAGTATGTGGAGAAAAGACCTCTACTGTCTTCAACATGGAGTATGTGGAGAAAAGACCTCTACTGTCTTCAACATGGAGTATGTGGAGAAAAGACCTCTACTGTCTTCAACATGAAGATGGAGTATGTGGAGAAAAGACCTCTACTGTCTTCAACATGGAGTATGTGGAGAAAATACCTCTACTGTCTTCAACATGAACATGGAGTATGTGGAGAAAAGACCTCTACTGTCTTCAACATGGAGTATGTGGAGAAAAGACCTCTACTGTCTTCAACATGGAGTATGTGGAGAAAAGACCTCTACTGTCTTCAACATGAACATGGAGTATATGGAGAAAAGACCTCTACTGTCTTCAACATGGAGTATGTGGAGAAAAGACCTCTACTGTCTTCAACATGAACATGGAGTATGTGGAGAAAGACCCTACTGTCTTCAACTATGTGGAGAAAATCTCTACTGTCTTCAACATGGAGTATGTGGAGAAAAGACCTCTACTGTCTTCAACATGGAGTATGTGGAGAAAAGACCTCTACTGTCTTCAACATGAACATGGAGTATGTGGAGAAAAGACCTCTACTGTCTTCAACATGGAGTATGAGGAGAAAAGACCTCTACTGTCTTCAACATGGAGTATGTGGAGAAAAGACCTCTACTGTCTTCAACATGGACTATGTGGAGAAAAGACCTCTACTGTCTTCAATATGAACATTGAGTATGTGGAGAAAAGACCTCTACTGTCTTCAGCATGAACCATGAGTATGTGGAGAAAAGACCTCGACTGTCTTCAACATGAACATGGAGTATGTGGAGAAAAGACCTCTACTGTCTTCAACATGGAGTATTTGGAGAAAAGACCTCTACTGTCTTCAACATGAACATGGAGTATGTGGAGAAAAGACCTCTACTGTCTTCAACATGGAGTATGTGGAGAAAAGACCTCTACTGTCTTCAACATGGAGTATGTGGAGAAAAGACCTCTACTGTCTTCAACATGGAGTATGTGGAGAAAAGACCTCTACTGTCTTCAACATGAACATGGAGTATGTGGAGAAAAGACCTCTACTGTCTTCAACATGAACATTGAGTATGTGGAGAAAAGACCTCTACTGTCTTCAACATGGAGTATGTGGAGAAAAGACCTCTACTGTCTTCAACATGGAGTATGTGGAGAAAAGACCTCTACTGTCTTCAACATGGAGTATGTGGAGAAAAGACCTCTACTGTCTTCAACATGGAGAAAAGACTGTCTTCAACATGGTGTGGAGAAAAGACCTCTACTGTCTTCAACATGAACATTGAGTATGTGGAGAAAAGACCTCTACTGTCTTCAGCATGAACATTGAGTATGTGGAGAAAAGACCTGACTGTCTTCAACATGAACATTGAGTATGTGGAGAAAAGACCTCTACTGTCTTCAACATGAACATGGAGTATGTGGAGAAAAGACCTCTACTGTCTTCAACATGAACATGGAGTATGTGGAGAAAAGACCTCTACTGTCTTCAACATGGAGTATGTGGAGAAAAGACCTCTACTGTCTTCAACATGGAGTATGTGGAGAAAAGACCTCTACTGAGAAAAGACCTCTACTGTCTTCAACATGGAGTATGTGGAGAAAAGACCTCTACTGTCTTCAACATGAACATGGAGTATGTGGAGAAAAGACCTCTACTGTCTTCAACATGGAGTATGTGGAGAAAAGACCTCTACTGTCTTCAACATGGAGTATGTGGAGAAAAGACCTCTACTGTCTTCAACATGGAGTATGTGGAGAAAAGACCTCTACTGTCTTCAACATGGAGTATGTGGAGAAAAGACCTCTACTGTCTTCAACATGGAGTATGAGGAGAAAAGACCTCTACTGTCTTCAACATGGAGTATGTGGAGAAAAGACCTCTACTGTCTTCAACATGGACTATGTGGAGAAAAGACCTCTACTGTCTTCAACATGAACATTGAGTATGTGGAGAAAAGACCTCTACTGTCTTCAGCATGAACATTGAGTATGTGGAGAAAAGACCTCGACTGTCTTCAACATGAACATTGAGTATGTGGAGAAAAGACCTCTACTGTCTTCAACATGAACATGGAGTATGTGGAGAAAAGACCTCTACTGTCTTCAACATGAACATGGAGTATGTGGAGAAAAGACCTCTACTGTCTTCAACATGGAGTATGTGGAGAAAAGACCTCTACTGTCTTCAACATGAACATGGAGTATGTGGAGAAAAGACCTCTACTGTCTTCAACATGGAGTATGTGGAGAAAAGACCTCTACTGTCTTCAACATGGAGTATGTGGAGAAAAGACCTCTACTGTTTTCAACATGAACATGGAGTATGTGGAGAAAAGACCTCTACTGTCTTCAACATGGAGTATGTGGAGAAAAGACCTCTACTGTCTTCAACATGAACATATGGAGTAAAGACCTCTACTGTCTTCAACATGGAGTATGTGGAGAAAAGACCTCTACTGTCTTCAACATGAACATGGAGTATGTGGAGAAAAGACCTCTACTGTCTTCAACATGAACATGGAGTATGTGGAGAAAAGACCTCTACTGTCTTCAACATGGAGTATGTGGAGAAAAGACCTCTACTGTCTTCAACATGAACATGGAGTATGTGGAGAAAAGACCTCTACTGTCTTCAACATGGAGTATGTGGAGAAAAGACCTCTACTGTCTTCAACATGGAGTATGTGGAGAAAAGACCTCTACTGTCTTCAACATGAACATTGAGTATGTGGAGAAAAGACCTCTACTGTCTTCAACATGAACATTGAGTATGTGGAGAAAAGACCTCTACTGTCTTCAACATGAACATGGAGTATATATGGAGAAAAGACCTCTACTGTCTTCAACATGGAGTATGTGGAGAAAAGACCTCTACTGTCTTCAACATGGAGTATGTGGAGAAAAGACCTCTACTGTCTTCAACATGGAGTATGTGGAGAAAAGACCTCTACTGTCTTCAACATGGAGTATGTGGAGAAAAGACCTCTACTGTCTTCAACATGAACATGGAGTATGTGGAGAAAAGACCTCTACTGTCTTCAACATGGAGTATGAGGAGAAAAGACCTCTACTGTCTTCAACATGGAGTATGTGGAGAAAAGACTACTGTCTTCAACATGGACTATGTGGAGAAAAGACCTCTACTGTCTTCAACATGAACATTGAGTATGTGGAGAAAAGACCTCTACTGTCTTCAACATGAACATTGAGTATGTGGAGAAAAGACCTCTACTGTCTTCAACATGAACATGGAGTATGTGGAGAAAAGACCTCTACTGTCTTCAACATGGAGTATGTGGAGAAAAGACCTCTACTGTCTTCAACATGAAAAGACCTCTACTGTCTTCAACATGGAGTATGTGGAGAAAAGACCTCTACTGTCTTCAACATGGAGTATGTGGAGAAAAGACCTCTACTGTCTTCAACATGGACTATGTGGAGAAAAGACCTCTACTGTCTTCAACATGAACATTGAGTATGTGGAGAAAAGACCTCTACTGTCTTCATGAACATTGAGTATGTGGAGAAAAGACCTTGACTGTCTTCAACATGAACATTGAGTATGTGGAGAAAAGACCTCTACTGTCTTCAACATGAACATGGAGTATGTGGAGAAAAGACCTCTACTGTCTTCAACATGAACATGGAGTATGTGGAGAAAAGACCTCTACTGTCTTCAACATGGAGTATGTGGAGAAAAGACCTCTACTGTCTTCAACATGGAGTATGTGGAGAAAAGACCTCTACTGTCTTCAACATGAACATGGAGTATATGGAGAAAAGACCTCTACTGTCTTCAACATGGAGTATGTGGAGAAAAGACCTCTACTGTCTTCAACATGAACATGGAGTATGTGGAGAAAAGACCTCTACTGTCTTCAACATGGAGTATGTGGAGAAAAGACCTCTACTGTCTTCAACATGGAGTATGTGGAGAAAAGACCTCTACTGTCTTCAACATGGAGTATGTGGAGAAAAGACCTCTACTGTCTTCAACATGAACATGGAGTATGTGGAGAAAAGACCTCTACTGTCTTCAACATGGAGTATGAGGAGAAAAGACCTCTACTGTCTTCAACATGGAGTATGTGGAGAAAAGACCTCTACTGTCTTCAACATGGACTATGTGGAGAAAAGACCTCTACTGTCTTCAACATGAACATTGAGTATGTGGAGAAAAGACCTCTACTGTCTTCAGCATGAACATTGAGTATGTGGAGAAAAGACCTTGACTGTCTTCAACATGAACATTGAGTATGTGGAGAAAAGACCTCTACTGTCTTCAACATGAACATGGAGTATGTGGAGAAAAGACCTCTACTGTCTTCAACATGAACATGGAGTATGTGGAGAAAAGACCTCTACTGTCTTCAACATGGAGTATGTGGAGAAAAGACCTCTACTGTCTTCAACATGGAGTATGTGGAGAAAAGACCTCTACTGTCTTCAACATGAACATGGAGTATATGGAGAAAAGACCTCTACTGTCTTCAACATGGAGTATGTGGAGAAAAGACCTCTACTGTCTTCAACATGAACATGGAGTATGTGGAGAAAAGACCTCTACTGTCTTCAACATGGAGTATGTGGAGAAAAGACCTCTACTGTCTTCAACATGGAGTATGTGGAGAAAAGGCCTCTACTGTCTTCAACATGGAGTATGTGGAGAAAAGACCTCTACTGTTTTCAACATGAACATGTGGAGAAAAGACCTCTACTGTCTTCAACATGGAGTATGTGGAGAAAAGACCTCTACTGTCTTCAACATGAACATGGAGTATATGGAGTAAAGACCTCTACTGTCTTCAACATGGAGTATGTGGAGAAAAGACCTCTACTGTCTTCAACATGAACATGGAGTATGTGGAGAAAAGACCTCTACTGTCTTCAACATGAACATGGAGTATGTGGAGAAAAGACCTCTACTGTCTTCAACATGGAGTATGTGGAGAAAAGACCTCTACTGTCTTCAACATGAACATGGAGTATGTGGAGAAAAGACCTCTACTGTCTTCAACATGGAGTATGTGGAGAAAAGACCTCTACTGTCTTCAACATGGAGTATGTGGAGAAAAGACCTCTACTGTCTTCAACATGAACATTGAGTATGTGGAGAAAAGACCTCGACTGTCTTCAACATGAACATTGAGTATGTGGAGAAAAGACCTCTACTGTCTTCAACATGAACATGGAGTATATGGAGAAAAGACCTCTACTGTCTTCAACATGGAGTATGTGGAGAAAAGACCTCTACTGTCTTCAACATGGAGTATGTGGAGAAAAGACCTCTACTGTCTTCAACATGGAGTATGTGGAGAAAAGACCTCTACTGTCTTCAACATGGAGTATGTGGAGAAAAGACCTCTACTGTCTTCAACATGAACATGGAGTATGTGGAGAAAAGACCTCTACTGTCTTCAACATGGAGTATGAGGAGAAAAGACCTCTACTGTCTTCAACATGGAGTATGTGGAGAAAAGACCTCTACTGTCTTCAACATGGACTATGTGGAGAAAAGACCTCTACTGTCTTCAACATGAACATTGAGTATGTGGAGAAAAGACCTCGACTGTCTTCAACATGAACATTGAGTATGTGGAGAAAAGACCTCTACTGTCTTCAACATGAACATGGAGTATGTGGAGAAAAGACCTCTACTGTCTTCAACATGGAGTATGTGGAGAAAAGACCTCTACTGTCTTCAACATGGAGTATGTGGAGAAAAGACCTCTACTGTCTTCAACATGGAGTATGTGGAGAAAAGACCTCTACTGTCTTCAACATGGAGTATGTGGAGAAAAGACCTCTACTGTCTTCAACATGGACTATGTGGAGAAAAGACCTCTACTGTCTTCAACATGAACATTGAGTATGTGGAGAAAAGACCTCTACTGTCTTCAGCATGAACATTGAGTATGTGGAGAAAAGACCTTGACTGTCTTCAACATGAACATTGAGTATGTGGAGAAAAGACCTCTACTGTCTTCAACATGAACATGGAGTATGTGGAGAAAAGACCTCTACTGTCTTCAACATGAACATGGAGTATGTGGAGAAAAGACCTCTACTGTCTTCAACATGGAGTATGTGGAGAAAAGACCTCTACTGTCTTCAACATGGAGTATGTGGAGAAAAGACCTCTACTGTCTTCAACATGAACATGGAGTATATGGAGAAAAGACCTCTACTGTCTTCAACATGGAGTATGTGGAGAAAAGACCTCTACTGTCTTCAACATGAACATGGAGTATGAGGAGAAAAGACCTCTACTGTCTTCAACATGGAGTATGTGGAGAAAAGACCTCTACTGTCTTCAACATGGACTATGTGGAGAAAAGACCTCTACTGTCTTCAACATGAACATTGAGTATGTGGAGAAAAGACCTCTACTGTCTTCAGCATGAACATTGAGTATGTGGAGAAAAGACCTTGACTGTCTTCAACATGAACATTGAGTATGTGGAGAAAAGACCTCTACTGTCTTCAACATGAACATGGAGTATGTGGAGAAAAGACCTCTACTGTCTTCAACATGAACATGGAGTATGTGGAGAAAAGACCTCTACTGTCTTCAACATGGAGTATGTGGAGAAAAACTACTGTCTTCAACATGGAGTATGTGGAGAAAAGACCTCTACTGTCTTCAACATGAACATGGAGTATATGGAGAAAAGACCTCTACTGTCTTCAACATGGAGTATGTGGAGAAAAGACCTCTACTGTCTTCAACATGAACATGGAGTATGTGGAGAAAAGACCTCTACTGTCTTCAACATGGAGTATGTGGAGAAAAGACCTCTACTGTCTTCAACATGGAGTATGTGGAGAAAAGACCTCTACTGTCTTCAACATGGAGTATGTGGAGAAAAGACCTCTACTGTCTTCAACATGAACATGGAGTATGTGGAGAAAAGACCTCTACTGTCTTCAACATGGAGTATGAGGAGAAAAGACCTCTACTGTCTTCAACATGGAGTATGTGGAGAAAAGACCTCTACTGTCTTCAACATGGACTATGTGGAGAAAAGACCTCTACTGTCTTCAACATGAACATTGAGTATGTGGAGAAAAGACCTCTACTGTCTTCAGCATGAACATTGAGTATGTGGAGAAAAGACCTCGACTGTCTTCAACATGAACATTGAGTATGTGGAGAAAAGACCTCTACTGTCTTCAACATGAACATGGAGTATGTGGAGAAAAGACCTCTACTGTCTTCAACATGAACATGGAGTATGTGGAGAAAAGACCTCTACTGTCTTCAACATGGAGTATGTGGAGAAAAGACCTCTACTGTCTTCAACATGAACATGGAGTATGTGGAGAAAAGACCTCTACTGTCTTCAACATGGAGTATGTGGAGAAAAGGCCTCTACTGTCTTCAACATGGAGTATGTGGAGAAAAGACCTCTACTGTTTTCAACATGAACATGGAGTATGTGGAGAAAAGACCTCTACTGTCTTCAACATGGAGTATGTGGAGAAAAGACCTCTACTGTCTTCAACATGAACATGGAGTATATGGAGTAAAGACCTCTACTGTCTTCAACATGGAGTATGTGGAGAAAAGACCTCTACTGTCTTCAACATGAACATGGAGTATGTGGAGAAAAGACCTCTACTGTCTTCAACATGAACATGGAGTATGTGGAGAAAAGACCTCTACTGTCTTCAACATGGAGTATGTGGAGAAAAGACCTCTACTGTCTTCAACATGAACATGGAGTATGTGGAGAAAAGACCTCTACTGTCTTCAACATGGAGTATGTGGAGAAAAGACCTCTACTGTCTTCAACATGGAGTATGTGGAGAAAAGACCTCTACTGTCTTCAACATGAACATTGAGTATGTGGAGAAAAGACCTCGACTGTCTTCAACATGAACATTGAGTATGTGGAGAAAAGACCTCTACTGTCTTCAACATGAACATGGAGTATATGGAGAAAAGACCTCTACTGTCTTCAACATGGAGTATGTGGAGAAAAGACCTCTACTGTCTTCAACATGAACATGGAGTATGTGGAGAAAAGACCTCTACTGTCTTCAACATGGAGTATGTGGAGAAAAGACCTCTACTGTCTTCAACATGGAGTATGTGGAGAAAAGACCTCTACTGTCTTCAACATGGAGTATGTGGAGAAAAGACCTCTACTGTCTTCAACATGAACATGGAGTATGTGGAGAAAAGACCTCTACTGTCTTCAACGTGGAGTATGAGGAGAAAAGACCTCTACTGTCTTCAACATGGAGTATGTGGAGAAAAGACCTCTACTGTCTTCAACATGGACTATGTGGAGAAAAGACCTCTACTGTCTTCAACATGAACATTGAGTATGTGGAGAAAAGACCTCGACTGTCTTCAACATGAACATTGAGTATGTGGAGAAAAGACCTCTACTGTCTTCAGCATGAACATTGAGTATGTGGAGAAAAGACCTCGACTGTCTTCAACATGAACATTGAGTATGTGGAGAAAAGACCTCTACTGTCTTCAACATGAACATGGAGTATGTGGAGAAAAGACCTCTACTGTCTTCAACATGAACATGGAGTATGTGGAGAAAAGACCTCTACTGTCTTCAACATGGAGTATGTGGAGAAAAGACCTCTACTGTCTTCAACATGAACATGGAGTATGTGGAGAAAAGACCTCTACTGTCTTCAACATGGAGTATGTGGAGAAAAGGCCTCTACTGTCTTCAACATGGAGTATGTGGAGAAAAGACCTCTACTGTCTTCAACATGAACATGGAGTATGTGGAGAAAAGACCTCTACTGTCTTCAACATGGAGTATGTGGAGAAAAGACCTCTACTGTCTTCAACATGAACATGGAGTATATGGAGTAAAGACCTCTACTGTCTTCAACATGGAGTATGTGGAGAAAAGACCTCTACTGTCTTCAACATGAACATGGAGTATGTGGAGAAAAGACCTCTACTGTCTTCAACATGGAGTATGTGGAGAAAAGACCTCTACTGTCTTCAACATGGAGTATGTGGAGAAAAGACCTCTACTGTCTTCAACATGGAGTATGTGGAGAAAAGACCTCTACTGTCTTCAACATGGAGTATGTGGAGAAAAGACCTCTACTGTCTTCAACATGGAGTATGTGGAGAAAAGACCTCTACTGTCTTCAACATGGAGTATGTGGAGAAAAGACCTCTACTGTCTTCAACATGGAGTATGTGGAGAAAAGACCTCTACTGTCTTCAACATGAAGATGGAGTATGTGGAGAAAAGACCTCTACTGTCTTCAACATGGAGTATGTGGAGAAAATACCTCTACTGTCTTCAACATGAACATGGAGTATGTGGAGAAAAGACCTCTACTGTCTTCAACATGGAGTATGTGGAGAAAAGACCTCTACTGTCTTCAACATGGAGTATGTGGAGAAAAGACCTCTACTGTCTTCAACATGAACATGGAGTATATGGAGAAAAGACCTCTACTGTCTTCAACATGGAGTATGTGGAGAAAAGACCTCTACTGTCTTCAACATGAACATGGAGTATGTGGAGAAAAGACCTCTACTGTCTTCAACATGGAGTATGTGGAGAAAAGACCTCTACTGTCTTCAACATGGAGTATGTGGAGAAAAGACCTCTACTGTCTTCAACATGGAGTATGTGGAGAAAAGACCTCTACTGTCTTCAACATGAACATGGAGTATGTGGAGAAAAGACCTCTACTGTCTTCAACATGGAGTATGAGGAGAAAAGACCTCTACTGTCTTCAACATGGAGTATGTGGAGAAAAGACCTCTACTGTCTTCAACATGGACTATGTGGAGAAAAGACCTCTACTGTCTTCAACATGAACATTGAGTATGTGGAGAAAAGACCTCTACTGTCTTCAGCATGAACATTGAGTATGTGGAGAAAAGACCTCGACTGTCTTCAACATGAACATGGAGTATGTGGAGAAAAGACCTCTACTGTCTTCAACATGGAGTATGTGGAGAAAAGACCTCTACTGTCTTCAACATGAACATGGAGTATGTGGAGAAAAGACCTCTACTGTCTTCAACATGGAGTATGTGGAGAAAAGACCTCTACTGTCTTCAACATGGAGTATGTGGAGAAAAGACCTCTACTGTCTTCAACATGGAGTATGTGGAGAAAAGACCTCTACTGTCTTCAACATGAACATGGAGTATGTGGAGAAAAGACCTCTACTGTCTTCAACATGAACATTGAGTATGTGGAGAAAAGACCTCTACTGTCTTCAACATGGAGTATGTGGAGAAAAGACCTCTACTGTCTTCAACATGGAGTATGTGGAGAAAAGACCTCTACTGTCTTCAACATGGAGTATGTGGAGAAAAGACCTCTACTGTCTTCAACATGGACTATGTGGAGAAAAGACCTCTACTGTCTTCAACATGAACATTGAGTATGTGGAGAAAAGACCTCTACTGTCTTCAGCATGAACATTGAGTATGTGGAGAAAAGACCTCGACTGTCTTCAACATGAACATTGAGTATGTGGAGAAAAGACCTCTACTGTCTTCAACATGAACATTGAGTATGTGGAGAAAAGACCTCTACTGTCTTCAACATGGAGTATGTGGAGAAAAGACCTCTACTGTCTTCAACATGGAGTATGTGGAGAAAAGACCTCTACTGTCTTCAACATGAACATGGAGTATGTGGAGAAAAGACCTCTACTGTCTTCAACATGGAGTATGAGGAGAAAAGACCTCTACTGTCTTCAACATGGAGTATGTGGAGAAAAGACCTCTACTGTCTTCAACATGGACTATGTGGAGAAAAGACCTCTACTGTCTTCAACATGAACATTGAGTATGTGGAGAAAAGACCTCGACTGTCTTCAACATGAACATGGAGTATGTGGAGAAAAGACCTCGACTGTCTTCAACATGAACATGGAGTATGTGGAGAAAAGACCTCTACTGTCTTCAACATGGAGTATGTGGAGAAAAGACCTCTACTGTCTTCAACATGAACATGGAGTATGTGGAGAAAAGACCTCTACTGTCTTCAACATGGAGTATGTGGAGAAAAGACCTCTACTGTCTTCAACATGGAGTATGTGGAGAAAAGACCTCTACTGTCTTCAACATGGAGTATGTGGAGAAAAGACCTCTACTGTCTTCAACATGAACATGGAGTATGTGGAGAAAAGACCTCTACTGTCTTCAACATGAACATTGAGTATGTGGAGAAAAGACCTCTACTGTCTTCAACATGGAGTATGTGGAGAAAAGACCTCTACTGTCTTCAACATGGAGTATGTGGAGAAAAGACCTCTACTGTCTTCAACATGGAGTATGTGGAGAAAAGACCTCTACTGTCTTCAACATGGACTATGTGGAGAAAAGACCTCTACTGTCTTCAACATGAACATTGAGTATGTGGAGAAAAGACCTCTACTGTCTTCAGCATGAACATTGAGTATGTGGAGAAAAGACCTCGACTGTCTTCAACATGAACATTGAGTATGTGGAGAAAAGACCTCTACTGTCTTCAACATGAACATGGAGTATGTGGAGAAAAGACCTCTACTGTCTTCAACATGAACATGGAGTATGTGGAGAAAAGACCTCTACTGTCTTCAACATGAACATGGAGTATGTGGAGAAAAGACCTCTACTGTCTTCAACATGGAGTATGTGGAGAAAATACCTCTACTGTCTTCAACATGGAGTATGTGGAGAAAAGACCTCTACTGTCTTCAACATGGAGTATGTGGAGAAAAGACCTCTACTGTCTTCAACATGAACATGGAGTATGTGGAGAAAAGACCTCTACTGTCTTCAACATGGAGTATGTGAAGAAAAGACCTCTACTGTCTTCAACATGGAGTATGTGGAGAAAAGACCTCTACTGTCTTCAACATGGAGTATGTGGAGAAAAGACCTCTACTGTCTTCAACATGAACATGGAGTATGTGGAGAAAAGACCTCTACTGTCTTCAACATGAACATTGAGTATGTGGAGAAAAGACCTCTACTGTCTTCAACATGGAGTATGTGGAGAAAAGACCTCTACTGTCTTCAACATGGAGTATGTGGAGAAAAGACCTCTACTGTCTTCAACATGGAGTATGTGGAGAAAAGACCTCTACTGTCTTCAGCATGAACATTGAGTATGTGGAGAAAAGACCTCGACTGTCTTCAACATGAACATTGAGTATGTGGAGAAAAGACCTCTACTGTCTTCAACATGAACATGGAGTATGTGGAGAAAAGACCTCTACTGTCTTCAACATGAACATGGAGTATGTGGAGAAAAGACCTCTACTGTCTTCAACATGGAGTATGTGGAGAAAATACCTCTACTGTCTTCAACATGGAGTATGTGGAGAAAAGACCTCTACTGTCTTCAACATGGAGTATGTGGAGAAAAGACCTCTACTGTCTTCAACATGAACATGGAGTATGTGGAGAAAAGACCTCTACTGTCTTCAACATGGAGTATGTGGAGAAAAGACCTCTACTGTCTTCAACATGGAGTATGTGGAGAAAAGACCTCTACTGTCTTCAACATGGAGTATGTGGAGAAAAGACCTCTACTGTCTTCAACATGGAGTATGTGGAGAAAAGACCTCTACTGTCTTCAACATGGAGTATGTGGAGAAAAGACCTCTACTGTCTTCAACATGAAGATTGAGTATGTGGAGAAAAGACCTCTACTGTCTTCAACATGGAGTATGTGGAGAAAAGACCTCTACTGTCTTCAACATGAACATGGAGTATGTGGAGAAAAGACCTCTACTGTCTTCAACATGAACATGGAGTATGTGGAGAAAAGACCTCTACTGTCTTCAACATGGAATATGTGGAGAAAAGACCTCTACTGTCTTCAACATGGAGTATATGGAGAAAAGACCTCTACTGTCTTCAACATGGAGTATCTGGAGAAAAGACCTCTACTGTCTTCAACATGAACATGGAGTATGTGGAGAAAAGACCTCTACTGTCTTCAACATGAACATGGAGTATGTGGAGAAAAGACCTCTACTGTCTTCAACATGGAGTATGTGGAGAAAAGACCTCTACTGTCTTAAACATGGAGTATGTGGAGAAAAGACCTCTACTGTCTTCAACATGGAGTATGTGGAGAAAAGACCTCTACTGTCTTCAACATGAACATGGAGTATGTGGAGAAAAGACCTCTACTGTCTTCAACATGAACATGGAGTATGTGGAGAAAAGACCTCTACTGTCTTCAACATGGAGTATGTGGAGAAAAGACCTCTACTGTCTTAAACATGGAGTATGTGGAGAAAAGACATCTACTGTCTTCAACATGGAGTATGTGGAGAAGAGACCTCTACTGTCTTTAACATGAACATTGAGTATGTGGAGAAAAGACCTCTACTGTCTTCAACATGGAGTATGTGGAGAAAAGACCTCTACTGTCTTCAACATGAACATGGAGTATGTGGAGAAAAGACCTCTACTGTCTTCAACATGAACATTGAGTATGTGGAGAAAAGACCTCTACTGTCTTCAACATGGAGTATGTGGAGAAAAGACCTCTACTGTCTTCAACATGAACATTGAGTATGTGGAGAAAAGACCTCTACTGTCTTTAACATGGAGTATGTGGAGAAAATACCTCTACTGTCTTCAACATGAACATGGAGTATGTGGAGAAAAGACCTCTACTGTCTTCAACATGGAGTATGTGGAGAAAAGACCTCTACTGTCTTCAACATGAACATTGAGTATGTGGAGAAAAGACCTCTACTGTCTTCAACATGGAGGATGTGGAGAAAAGACCTCTACTGTCTTCAACATGAACATGGAGTATGTGGAGAAAAGACCTCTACTGTCTTCAACATGGAGTATGTGGAGAAAAGACCTCTACTGTCTTCAACATGGAGTATGTGGAGAAAAGACCTCTACTGTCTTCAACATGAAGATTGAGTATGTGGAGAAAAGACCTCTACTGTCTTCAACATGGAGTATGTGGAGAAAAGACCTCTACTGTCTTCAACATGAACATGGAGTATGTGGAGAAAAGACCTCTACTGTCTTCAACATGAACATGGAGTATGTGGAGAAAAGACCTCTACTGTCTTCAACATGGAATATGTGGAGAAAAGACCTCTACTGTCTTCAACATGGAGTATATGGAGAAAAGACCTCTACTGTCTTCAACATGGAGTATGTGGAGAAAAGACCTCTACTGTCTTCAACATGAACATGGAGTATGTGGAGAAAAGACCTCTACTGTCTTCAACATGAACATGGAGTATGTGGAGAAAAGACCTCTACTGTCTTCAACATGGAGTATGTGGAGAAAAGACCTCTACTGTCTTAAACATGGAGTATGTGGAGAAAAGACCTCTACTGTCTTCAACATGGAGTATGTGGAGAAAAGACCTCTACTGTCTTCAACATGAACATGGAGTATGTGGAGAAAAGACCTCTACTGTCTTCAACATGAACATGGAGTATGTGGAGAAAAGACCTCTACTGTCTTCAACATGGAGTATGTGGAGAAAAGACCTCTACTGTCTTAAACATGGAGTATGTGGAGAAAAGACATCTACTGTCTTCAACATGGAGTATGTGGAGAAAGAGACCTCTACTGTCTTTAACAACATTGAGTATGTGGAGAAAAGACCTCTACTGTCTTCAACATGGAGTATGTGGAGAAAAGACCTCTACTGTCTTCAACATGAACATGGAGTATGTGGAGAAAAGACCTCTACTGTCTTCAACATGAACATTGAGTATGTGGAGAAAAGACCTCTACTGTCTTCAACATGGAGTATGTGGAGAAAAGACCTCTACTGTCTTCAACATGAACATTGAGTATGTGGAGAAAAGACCTCTACTGTCTTTAACATGGAGTATGTGGAGAAAATACCTCTACTGTCTTCAACATGAACATGGAGTATGTGGAGAAAAGACCTCTACTGTCTTCAACATGGAGTATGTGGAGAAAAGACCTCTACTGTCTTCAACATGAACATTGAGTATGTGGAGAAAAGACCTCTACTGTCTTCAACATGGAGGATGTGGAGAAAAGACCTCTACTGTCTTCAACATGAACATGGAGTATGTGGAGAAAAGACCTCTACTGTCTTCAACATGGAGTATGTGGAGAAAAGACCTCTACTGTCTTCAACATGAACATGGAGTATGTGGAGAAAAGACCTCTACTGTCTTCAACATGGAGTATGTGGAGAAAAGACCTCTACTGTCTTCAACATGGAGTATGTGGAGAAAAGACCTCTACTGTCTTCAACATGAGCATGGAGTATGTGGAGAAAAGACCTCTACTGTCTTCAACATGAACATTGAGTATGTGGAGAAAAGACCTCTACTGTCTTCAACATGGAGTATGTGGAGAAAAGACCTCTACTGTCTTCAACATGGAGTATGTGGAGAAAAGACCTCTACTGTCTTCAACATGGAGTATGTGGAGAAAAGACCTCTACTGTCTTCAGCATGAACATTGAGTATGTGGAGAAAAGACCTCGACTGTCTTCAACATGAACATTGAGTATGTGGAGAAAAGACCTCTACTGTCTTCAACATGAACATTGAGTATGTGGAGAAAATACCTCTACTGTCTTCAACATGAACATGGAGTATGTGGAGAAAAGACCTCTACTGTCTTCAACATGGAGTATGTGGAGAAAATACCTCTACTGTCTTCAACATGGAGTATGTGGAGAAAAGACCTCTACTGTCTTCAACATGGAGTATGTGGAGAAAAGACCTCTACTGTCTTCAACATGAACATGGAGTATGTGGAGAAAAGACCTCTACTGTCTTCAACATGGAGTATGTGGAGAAAAGACCTCTACTGTCTTCAACATGAACATGGAGTATGTGGAGAAAAGACCTCTACTGTCTTCAACATGGAGTATGAGGAGAAAAGACCTCTACTGTCTTCAACATGGAGTATGTGGAGAAAAGACCTCTACTGTCTTCAACATGGACTATGTGGAGAAAAGACCTCTACTGTCTTCAACATGAACATTGAGTATGTGGAGAAAAGACCTCTACTGTCTTCAGCATGAACATTGAGTATGTGGAGAAAAGACCTCGACTGTCTTCAACATGAACATGGAGTATGTGGAGAAAAGACCTCTACTGTCTTCAACATGGAGTATGTGGAGAAAAGACCTCTACTGTCTTCATGAACATGGAGTATGTGGAGAAAAGACCTCTACTGTCTTCAACATGGAGTATGTGGAGAAAAGACCTCTACTGTCTTCAACATGGAGTATGTGGAGAAAAGACCTCTACTGTCTTCAACATGAACATGGAGTATGTGGAGAAAAGACCTCTACTGTCTTCAACATGAACATGGAGTATGTGGAGAAAAGACCTCTACTGTCTTCAACATGGAGTATGTGGAGAAAAGACCTCTACTGTCTTCAACATGGAGTATGTGGAGAAAAGACCTCTACTGTCTTCAACATGGAGTATGTGGAGAAAAGACCTCTACTGTCTTCAACATGGACTATGTGGAGAAAAGACCTCTACTGTCTTCAACATGAACATTGAGTATGTGGAGAAAAGACCTCTACTGTCTTCAGCATGAACATTGAGTATGTGGAGAAAAGACCTCGACTGTCTTCAACATGAACATTGAGTATGTGGAGAAAAGACCTCTACTGTCTTCAACATGAACATGGAGTATGTGGAGAAAAGACCTCTACTGTCTTCAACATGAACATGGAGTATGTGGAGAAAAGACCTCTACTGTCTTCAACATGAACATGGAGTATGTGGAGAAAAAGACCTCTACTGTCTTCAACATGGAGTATGTGGAGAAAATACCTCTACTGTCTTCAACATGGAGTATGTGGAGAAAAGACCTCTACTGTCTTCAACATGGAGTATGTGGAGAAAAGACCTCTACTGTCTTCAACATGAACATGGAGTATGTGGAGAAAAGACCTCTACTGTCTTCAACATGGAGTATGTGGAGAAAAGACCTCTACTGTCTTCAACATGGAGTATGTGGAGAAAAGACCTCTACTGTCTTCAACATGGAGTATGTGGAGAAAAGACCTCTACTGTCTTCAACATGAACATGGAGTATGTGGAGAAAAGACCTCTACTGTCTTCAACATGAACATTGAGTATGTGGAGAAAAGACCTCTACTGTCTTCAACATGGAGTATGTGGAGAAAAGACCTCTACTGTCTTCAACATGGAGTATGTGGAGAAAAGACCTCTACTGTCTTCAACATGGAGTATGTGGAGAAAAGACCTCTACTGTCTTCAGCATGAACATTGAGTATGTGGAGAAAAGACCTCGACTGTCTTCAACATGAACATTGAGTATGTGGAGAAAAGACCTCTACTGTCTTCAACATGAACATGGAGTATGTGGAGAAAAGACCTCTACTGTCTTCAACATAAACATGGAGTATGTGGAGAAAAGACCTCTACTGTCTTCAACATGGAGTATGTGGAGAAAATACCTCTACTGTCTTCAACATGGAGTATGTGGAGAAAAGACCTCTACTGTCTTCAACATGGAGTATGTGGAGAAAAGACCTCTACTGTCTTCAACATGAACATGGAGTATGTGGAGAAAAGACCTCTACTGTCTTCAACATGGAGTATGTGGAGAAAAGACCTCTACTGTCTTCAACATGGAGTATGTGGAGAAAAGAACTCTACTGTCTTCAACATGGAGTATGTGGAGAAAAGACCTCTACTGTCTTCAACATGGAGTATGTGGAGAAAAGACCTCTACTGTCTTCAACATGGAGTATGTGGAGAAAAGACCTCTACTGTCTTCAACATGAAGATTGAGTATGTGGAGAAAAGACCTCTACTGTCTTCAACATGGAGTATGTGGAGAAAAGACCTCTACTGTCTTCAACATGAACATGGAGTATGTGGAGAAAAGACCTCTACTGTCTTCAACATGAACATGGAGTATGTGGAGAAAAGACCTCTACTGTCTTCAACATGGAATATGTGGAGAAAAGACCTCTACTGTCTTCAACATGGAGTATATGGAGAAAAGACCTCTACTGTCTTCAACATGGAGTATGTGGAGAAAAGACCTCTACTGTCTTCAACATGAACATGGAGTATGTGGAGAAAAGACCTCTACTGTCTTCAACATGAACATGGAGTATGTGGAGAAAAGACCTCTACTGTCTTCAACATGGAGTATGTGGAGAAAAGACCTCTACTGTCTTAAACATGGAGTATGTGGAGAAAAGACCTCTACTGTCTTCAACATGGAGTATGTGGAGAAAAGACCTCTACTGTCTTCAACATGAACATGGAGTATGTGGAGAAAAGACCTCTACTGTCTTCAACATGAACATGGAGTATGTGGAGAAAAGACCTCTACTGTCTTAAACATGGAGTATGTGGAGAAAAGACCTCTACTGTCTTCAACATGGAGTATGTGGAGAAAAGACCTCTACTGTCTTCAACATGAACATTGAGTATGTGGAGAAAAGACCTCTACTGTCTTCAACATGGAGTATGTGGAGAAAAGACCTCTACTGTCTTCAACATGAACATGGAGTATGTGGAGAAAAGACCTCTACTGTCTTCAACATGAACATTGAGTATGTGGAGAAAAGACCTCTACTGTCTTCAACATGGAGTATGTGGAGAAAAGACCTCTACTGTCTTCAACATGAACATTGAGTATGTGGAGAAAAGACCTCTACTGTCTTTAACATGGAGTATGTGGAGAAAAGACCTCTACTGTCTTCAACATGAACATGGAGTATGTGGAGAAAAGACCTCTACTGTCTTCAACATGGAGTATGTGGAGAAAAGACCTCTACTGTCTTCAACATGAACATTGAGTATGTGGAGAAAAGACCTCTACTGTCTTCAACATGGAGTATGTGGAGAAAAGACCTCTACTGTCTTCAACATGAACATGGAGTATGTGGAGAAAAGACCTCTACTGTCTTCAACATGGAGTATGTGGAGAAAAGACCTCTACTGTCTTCAACATGAACATGGAGTATGTGGAGAAAAAAGACCTCTACTGTCTTCAACATGGAGTATGTGGAGAAAAGACCTCTACTGTCTTCAACATGGAGTATGTGGAGAAAAGACCTCTACTGTCTTCAACATGAACATTGAGTATGTGGAGAAAAGACCTCTACTGTCTTCAACATGGAGTATGTGGAGAAAAGACCTCTACTGTCTTCAACATGAACATGGAGTATGTGGAGAAAAGACCTCTACTGTCTTCAACATGGAGTATGTGGAGAAAAGACCTCTAATGTCTTCAACATGGAGTATGTGGAGAAAAGACCTCTACTGTCTTCAACATGGAGTATGTGGAGAAAAGACCTCTACTGTCTTCAACATGGAGTATGTGGAGAAAAGACCTCTACTGTCTTCAACATGGAGTATGTGGAGAAAATACCTCTACTGTCTTCAACATGAACATGGAGTATGTGGAGAAAAGACCTCTACTGTCTTCAACATGGAGTATGTGGAGAAAAGACCTCTACTGTCTTCAACATGGAGTATGTGGAGAAAAGACCTCTACTGTCTTCAACATGGAGTTTGTGGAGAAAAGACATCTACTGTCTTCAACATGAACATTGAGTATGTGGAGAAAAGACCTCTACTGTCTTCAACATGGAGTATGTGGAGAAAAGACCTCTACTGTCTTCAACATGGAGTATGTGGAGAAAAGACCTCTACTGTCTTCAACATGAACATGGAGTATGTGGAGAAAAGACCTCTACTGTCTTCAACATGGACATGGAGTATGTGGAGAAAAGACCTCTACTGTCTTCAACATGGAGTATGTGGAGAAAATACCTCTACTGTCTTCAACATGAACATGGAGTATGTGGAGAAAAGACCTCTACTGTCTTCAACATGGAGTATGTGGAGAAAAGACCTCTACTGTCTTCAACATGAACATGGAGTTTGTGGAGAAAAGACCTCTACTGTCTTCAACATGAACATGGAGTATGTGGAGAAAAGACCTCTACTGTCTTCAACATGGAGTATGTGGAGAAAAGACCTCTACTGTCTTCAACATGGAGTATGTGGAGAAAAGACCTCTACTGTCTTCAACATGAACATGGAGTATATGGAGAAAAGACCTCTACTGTCTTCAAGATGGAGTATGTGGAGAAAAGACCTCTAATGTCTTCAAACATGGAGTATGTGGAGAAAAGACCTCTACTGTCTTCAACATGGAGTATGTGGAGAAAAGACCTCTACTGTCTTCAACATGAACATTGAGTATGTGGAGAAAAGACCTCTACTGTCTTCAACATGGAGTATGTGGAGAAAAGACCTCTACTGTCTTCAACATGGAGTATGTGGAGAAAAGACCTCTACTGTCTTCAACATGAACATGGAGTATGTGGAGAAAAGACCTCTACTGTCTTCAACATGGACATGGAGTATGTGGAGAAAAGACCTCTACTGTCTTCAACATGGAGTATGTGGAGAAAAGACCTCTACTGGCTTCAACATGGAGTATGTGGAGAAAAGACCTCTACTGTCTTCAACATGGAGTATGTGGAGAAAAGACCTCTACTGTCTTCAACATGGAGTATGTGGAGAAAAGACCTCTACTGTCTTCAACATTAACATGGAGTATGTGGAGAAAAGACCTCTACTGTCTTCAACATTAACATGGAGTATGTGGAGAAAAGACCTCTACTGTCTTCAACATGGAGTATGTGGAGAAAAGACCTCTACTGTCTTCAACATGAACATGGAGTATGTGGAGAAAAGACCTCTACTGTCTTCAACATGGAGTATGTGGACAAAAGACCTCTACTGTCTTCAACATGGAGTATGTGGAGAAAAGACCTCTACTGTCTTCAACATTAACATGGAGTATGTGGAGAAAAGACCTCTACTGTCTTCAACATGAACATGGAGTATGTGGAGAAAAGACCTCTACTGTCTTCAACATGGAGTATGTGGACAAAAGACCTCTACTGTCTTCAACATGGAGTATGTGGAGAAAAGACCTCTACTGTCTTCAACATGAACATGGAGTATGTGGAGAAAAGACCTCTACTGTCTTCAACATGGAGTATGTGGAGAAAAGACCTCTACTGTCTTCAACATGGAGTATGTGGAGAAAAGACCTCTACTGTCTTCAACATGAACATGGAGTATGTGGAGAAAAGACCTCTACTGTCTTCAACATGGAGTATGTGGAGAAAAGACCTCTACTGTCTTCAACATGAACATTAGTTGATCTAAGCTGAGATCTGATGTTTCAAGGGTATTTCACTACATTGAACGTAAGTGTTGTGATACACTGAATGGAGTTCAAAAACAGAATGGAAGTATTCTGAAACACCTAACTTGGTTCTTCAAATCTGAATCATTGTGTTTTTCAGAGTTTTGTGAAAAATAGTTGTACTAGGCGTTTCAGTGCATGTCAAAAAGGCAGCATTGAAAACCACACACAATGTTTTGTAACACTGTCTCTCATACAATCAAATGGGTTTCGATTTTAAATGGTTTATAGCAGAACATTTTGATTGCTGATGATTTTCAGTCAATATTTTGTTTAACATGTTAAAGGAGACACTGGGAATTGAATACTTTCCTACGGTAGACTTTTGTACAAATTATAGGCTGCAGTTGCCAGGCCCATTGTGAGATTATAAATAATATTACAAATCAAAATGTTTAGGGATATGTAAGTTATAGCCAAGGTAACATGTGTAAAGCCGACCTTCATCCCTGGTATTCGTGTGAGAAGGTGGATGTGAACCAGAGTCTCCTGTTTGTCAAAAACACTGCATTAGTGCACGCAGTCAGTCTTCAGGACTAACACACCTCTGTTACACTGAGCACATGGGACCCGATTCAGACTTGAGATAAGTCTACTTAAACATGGACTCAATAAAACATAGACTTTAAGTCATGTTAAATTTGTATTTTTTTATTTTTTATTTCACCTTTATTTAACCAGGTAGGCTAGTTGAGAACACCTTTATTTAACCAGGTAAGCTAGTTGAGAACACCTTTATTTAACCAGGTAGGCCAGTTGAGAACACCTTTATTTAACCAGGTAGGCTAGTTGAGAACACCTTTATTTAACCAGGTAAGCAAGTTGAGAACACCTTTATTTAACCAGGTAGGCTAGTTGAGAACACCTTTATTTAACCAGGTAGGCTAGTTGAGAACACCTTTATTTAACCAGGTAGGCTAGTTGAGAACACCTTTATTTAACCAGGTAGGCTAGTTGAGAACACCTTTATTTAACCAGGTAGGCTAGTTGAGAACACCTTTATTTAACCAGGTAGGCTAGTTGAGAACAAGTTCTCATTTGCAACTGCGACCTGGCCAAGATAAAGCATAGCAGTGTGAACAGACAACACAGAGTTACACATGGAGTAAACAACAACACAGAGTTACACATGGAGTAAACAACAACACAGAGTTACACATGGAGTAAACAACAACACAGAGTTACACATGGAGTAAACAATTAACAAGTCAATAACACAGTAGTAGAAAAAAAAGGGAGTCTATATACATTGTGTGCAAAAAGCATGAGGAGGTGGGCTAATAATTACAATATTGCAGATTAACACTGGAGTGATAAATGATCAGATGGTCATGTACAGGTAGAGATATTGGTGTGCAAAAGAGCAGAAAAGTAAATAAATAAAAACTGTGGGGATGAGGTAGGTGAAAATGGGTGGGCTATTTACCGATAGACTATGTACAGCTGCAGCGATCGGTTAGCTGGTCAGATAGCAGATGTTTGAAGTTGGTGAGGGAGATAAGTCTCCAACTTCAGCGATTTTTGCAAATCAACTTGTAAAAAAGTATGAATAGGGCCTAGAGACTATTTTTTGTTTGTGAAATAGTGGGAATTGAACCCCAGACTACTGGGGCAGTAAGATGTCACATTTATTTTGATTTTTTACCCACTACCATCTGAGGAACTTGTGCCTCCATATCAGAATTCAAAATGTTGAGATTAAAAAGCTAAATGTGCACATACTGTTCATAATTCCTCCAATCTGAGGCATGGAGATGGAGAGAGGGCAGAGGTGTGCCCTCTAGAAAACTCTATGGTTGAGTAGAAGATGAAGAAAAAAAATGAAAATAAAATCAGGCAAGTTTGAGGACACCTCCCTGATATTTGGGTCTTTCATGAACTCAGACCAGTGAGAGCGCACCAAAAATCGCTCAGATGAAACTCTCCAAAACAATCCAAGAAATTATGTCGTCAATGAGAAAGAGACGACAAAAAAATGTTAAATCACATTGAGGAAGGAAACAGAAAAGAAATTCCCTCAGAAGGGAACATTTGTTTCCGGCTGGTAATGCTAATATTCCGAGTCAAACAGCCATTTGATTCATTAGTCAGTTTTCATGATGCTACATGTCATTATTTGTAACTTCCGTGCACTTGTTTTAAATGAAGGCCTGTTTTTTGGTTAATACTACTGGCTTGTTTGCCAACTCGCTTCATCTATTGTTTGATGTGCATAGCCTCATACCATTTACCCTGCTCTAACATTGGCCCACATAGCCTCATACCATTTACCCTGCTCTAACATTGGCCCACATAGCCTCATACCATTTACCCTGCTCTAACATTGGCCCACATAGCCTCATACCATTTACCCTGCTCTAACATTGGCCCACATAGCCTCATACCATTTACCCTGCTCTATGTGGGCCAATGTTAGAGCAGGGTAAATGGTATGAGGCTATGTGGGCCAATGTTAGAGCAGGGTAAATGGTATGAGGTATATGTGGGTGTAATGTTAGCCTCATACCATTTACCCTGCTCTAATATTGGCCCACATAGAGCAGGGTAAATGGTATGAGGCTAACATTGGCCCACATAGCCTCATACCATTTACCCTGCCCTAACATTGGCGCACATAGCCTCATACCATTTACCCTGCTCTAACATTGGCCCACATAGAGCAGGGTAAATGGTATGAGGCTATGTGGGCCAAAGTTAGAGCAGGGTAAATGGTATGAGGCTAACATTGGCCCACAGCTACTTTTAGCAACGCTAGTATTTACACACCAGTGTTGCTTGGAATTAGCTTGCAACAAAAACTGAATAGACCGCCAGAAGACAGAAGTTCAATTAAATTTCAACGTACTCTGCGATTGTCTGTAGGCTTGGTCCTTATGCAAGGGGGGGGGGGGGGGGGGTGAGAAACAACAAACCTCTAAAAATGTAACGTTAACTTTAAACCGAATTTCCAAATGTGGGTCTGTTGTAGACCTATGCAGTTCCTCAGCGAGGTCAGTTCGTCTGCTTTCCTCAGGTCAAAATAACAAGTCCCCCCCCCACAAGTTCTTGTTTTATTTTTTGTGCAGAACTTATTTTGACATGAGGTAAGTGGGAAGGAAGTGGGTCATTTGGAAAAGTCTTTAATTTGTTCTATTAGATGTTTTTATATATATAAATCTACATCTGCATTAAGACTTCAACCCTATGGACAAGCGGAACAGGCCGAAACTCCCTCAGTTTAAATAAAACTTCAACCCTATGGACAAGCGGAACCAGGCCGAAACTCCCTCAGTTGAAATAAAACTTCAACCCTATGGACAAGCGGAACCAGGCAGAAACTCCCTCAGTTGAAATAAAACCTCAACCCTATGGACAAGCGGAACCAGGCCGAAACTCCCTCAGTTGAAATAAAACTTCAACCCTATGGACAAGCGGAACCAGGCCAAACTCCCTCAGTTGAAATAAAAAACTCCCTCAGTTGAAATAAAACTTCAACCCTATGGACAAGCGGAACCAGGCCGAAACTCCCTCAGTTGAAATAAAACTTCAACCCTATGGACAAGCGGAACCAGGACGAAACTCCCTCAGTTGAAATAAAACTTCAACCCTATGGACAAGCGGAACCAGGCCGAAACTCCCTCAGTTGACAAAATAAAACTTGAAATAAAACCCTATGGACAAGCGGAACCAGGCCGAAACTCCCTCAGTTGAAATAAAACTTCA
>NW_027038944.1:0-12500 GCF_034236695.1 Oncorhynchus nerka
ACCTAGTCCTCTGTTAGGTAGTGGTAACATCACCACCTAGTCCTCTGTTAGGTAGTGGTAACATCACCACCTAGTCCTCTGTTAGGTAGTGGTAACATCACCACCTAGTCCTCTGTTAGGTAGTGGTAACATCACCACCTAGTCCTCTGTTAGGTAGTGGTAACATCACCACCTGGTCCTCTGTTAGGTAGTGGTAACATCACCTAGTCCTCTGTTAGGTAGTGGTAACATCACCTAGTCCTCTGTTAGGTAGTGGTAACATCACGGAGGAGGGAAAGAGGAGACATGAAAGTGTGATGCGGTTGTTTCACTCCTTACTTTGGTACGCAAATGTGTTATGTTGTTTGAGGATCAGAGTATGTGTGTGCATGCTTGCTTGAGTGTGTGTATGTGTGTGTGTGTGTGTGTTAGAGAGAGAGTGTGTGTGTGTGTGTGTGTGTGTGTGTGTGTGTGTGTGTGTGTGTGTGTGTGTGTTAGAGCTAGAGTGTGTGTGTGTGTTAGAGAGAGTGTGTGTGTGTGTGTGTGTTAGAGAGAGTGTGTGTGTGTGTGTGTGTGTGTATTATATGACCTGTGTTTCATGGATAAGACATTTAGAACACTGAAGGCCAATGGAGTGTTTATTTATCTTGGGGATATTTATACTGTACCAGGCCCTTTGAAGCTGTTTGCTACTTTCAGCTAAATCCCCCTCTGAGCACCACTCATCTGAAGGGAGGGAGGGAGGGAGGGGAGGGAGGAAGGGAATGAGGGGGAGGGAGCGAGGGACGGAGGGAGGGTTGGGGATGGAGGGAAGGAAGAAGGGGTAGGGAGGGAAGGAGGGAAGGAAGGAGGGGTAGGGAGGGAGGGAAGGAAGGAAGGAAGGAAGGAAGGAAGGAAGGAGGGAGGGAGGGAGGGAGGGAGGGAAGGAGGGTGGGGGGGGAAGGGGGGAAGGGGAAGGAAGGAAGGAAGGAAGGAAGGAAGGAGGAGGGGAGGGAGGGACGGAAGGAGGGGAGGGAGCGAGGGACGGAGGAAGAAAGACTGAGGACACAGCTAGGCAGGCAGGAGGAACAAAGGTGTCATCAGCCCTGCTGCCCTACCGGTTGTGTCCCAAATGGTACCCGGTCCCCTACATAGTACACTACAGTCCTAATGGCCCTGGTTAAAAGTAGTGCACTATAAAGGGAATAGGGTGCCATTTGGTGTGCTGCCATGGACTGTGTGTTTACCTGTCATCAGCCACGGTCAGTATCTGGTTACTCTGGCAGACTGTCTCTGCAGAGTGACTGATGTCCTACAGAAGCTGTTTCAGGTGTGTTTTGTAAACCTTCATCCAGAAATATAAACTGTGAAAGTGCATTAGATACCTGTGATATATTTGCTTGAGAAACGATATGCTTGACATCTCTTAGCCAATAACTGTAAAGGGAGGCTGGTGATTGGATAGTGTGAGTGGAGTGAGGTTACGAGTCCAACTGTGTGACACGACCAAATATATTCTGTGTAAAGTTCTGACAACGACTGCAGCACCGTGGGAGGTTTCATCACCAGAAATGCCGTGTGATAAGCTCAGTTAGATGGCAGGTAGTGTAGTTAGCAGTACCTAGTGTATGTTGTGTAAAGCGTGGAACGTGATAGTCCCACCGATCTCAGACTAGTGAGAGATGACAGTTCCCTCCTCTCCCTTCATGTTCACTCCTTTTATCTCTGGACACATGAAGCTCTGCTTTAATCACCTCTTCTTGAGCTTCCCAAACAGCACCCTATTCCCCAGCCTCTTCTTGAGCTTCCCAAACAGCACCCTATTCCCCAGCCTCTTCTTGAGCTTCCCAAACAGCACCCTATTCCCCAGCCTCTTCTTGAGCTTCCCAAACAGCACCCTATTCCCCAGCCTCTTCTTGAGCTTCCCAAACAGCACCCTATTCCCCAGCCTCTTCTTGAGCTTCAAAAACCAGCACCCTATTCCCCAGCCTCTTCTTGAGCTTCCCAAACGGCACCCTATTCCCCAGCCTCTTCTTGAGTTTCCCAAACAGCACCCTATTCCCCAGCCTCTTCTTGAGCTTCCCAAACAGCACCCTATTCCCCAGCCTCTTCTTGAGCTTCCCAAACAGCACCCTATTGCCCAGCCTCTTCTTGAGCTTCCCAAACAGCACCCTATTCCCCAGCCTCTTCCTGAGCTTCCCAAACAGCACCCTATTCCCCAGCCTCTTCTTGAGCTTCCCAAACAGCACCCTATTCCCCAGCCTCTTCTTGAGCATCCCAAACAGCACCCTATTCCCAGCCTCTTCTTGAGCGTCCCAAACAGCACCCTATTCCCCAGCCTCTTCTTGAGCGTCCCAAACAGCACCCTATTCCCCAGCCTCTTCTTGAGCGTCCCCAAACAGCACCCTATTCCCAGCCTCTTCTTGAGCTTCCCAAACAGCACCCTATTCCCCAGCCTCTTCTTGAGCGTCCCAAACAGCACCCTATTCCCCAGCCTCTTCTTGAGCGTCCCAAACAGATTCCCCAGCCTCTTCTGAGCTTCCCAAACAGCACCCTATTCCCCAGCCTCTTCTTGAGCTTCCCAAACAGCACCCTATTCCCCAGCCTCTTCTTGAGCGTCCCAAACAGCACCCTATTCCCCAGCCTCTTCTTGAGCGTCCCAAACAGCACCCTATTCCCCAGCCTCTTCTTGAGCGTCAGCACCCTATTCCCCAGCCTCTTCTTGAGCGTCCCAAACAGCACCCTATTCCCCAGCGCCATCTGTTTGTTGTCATTTCTATATGTGGCAGATGGCGATTCTATAAATGTTTTTACCTCCCCTCCCCCCCCTCCCCTCCTCTCCCTCTCTCCTCTCCCCTCTCCCCCCCCCCTCTCCTCTCTCTCTCCTCTCTCCTCTTTACTCTCCTCTCTCTCCTTGCTCTCCCTGCCCTCTCCTCTACCTGAATCTGGATATCAGTCTCCGCTGACATCTCTTTTCCTAAGTATGCTGGATCTCCTGTGTTTGATCTGGTCCTACTCCCTCCAACTAAAACACAGAGGGACTCTCCTTCTACATTTTAGTCTGTCTCTCTATGTTTCTCACATCCTCCCTGTTCCTCATAGAAAGCTCTTAGTTCTTTTCCAAGCGGACTTTTCACAAGCCTTCTCCAGCCAGGGGAATCTTCTTTCAGTTCTCTCCTGTTATTCTGTTCTCTGTTCTGGTCTCTTTATCCCGTTGTCCTCTTGAATAGCCTTCCTCTCTTAATCAGTCATTTTCCTCTCTGTTCTCTACTAGGGGTCTAGAGTGTTCTCCTCTCTCCTCTCTCCTCTCTGAATCGCTCTCCCCTCTGCCTCTTCCTCTCTCCTTGCTGCTCTCCTGCAGAGGAAAGAAAATTCTGAATCTGAATATCAGTGCTTATTTTCGCTGACATTTTTGGTTTATGCTGGATGCAGTGTGTGTTTGATCTGGTGATTCCCAGCCAACTAAAACACAGGGACTCAAAGGTTATTACATTTTAGTGTGTAACTCAGTTTCAAATAAACACCCTGTTCCCTCTAGAAAGCTTTAGTTTTTTCCACTGGACTTTTCAACCTTAAAGCAGCCAGGAATATTACAGTTTCAGTTCTGGTTGTTATTGATGTTGTTACATGGTGTCTTTATAGACTGACCTCTTGTTAATTGAATAGATTGTTTTAATCAGTCATTTTCTGGTGTATATGCTCAGGGTGTAGAGTGTTTGACCCCTCTCGGTGGAAAGTAAGTGAAAGGCCTCACAGCTGCCTTTACTTACTTACTCACTTCTGCATTTCATTTATTCAGATTAGAATGTCACGTATTTTCCTGATATATTTTGGTTTAATTGCATTTGATGATCTGTGTTCCACGTCTTTGTGTGACAGGTGAAAGGTGTTATATATATATAAAACTGTATAGTCGAACTCAGTCAAATATTACACCTCTTCTTTTTTCTAAAGCCAGCAGCATAGTCTTTGTTCCACTGTGAAATCAACCTGAAGGAACTTGAAGTGTCTCTGTGTATAAAGGTCACCCCTCTCTGTGTATAAAGGTCACCCCTCTCTGTGTATAAAGGTCACCCCTCTCTGTGTATAAAGGTCACCCCTCTCTGTGTATAAAGGTTCCCCCTTCTCTGTGTATAAAGGTCACCCCTCTCTGTGTATAAAGGTCACCCCTCTCTGTATAAAGGTCACCCCTCTCTGTGTATAAAGGTCACCCCTCTCTGTGTATAAAGGTCACCCCTCTCTGTGTATAAAGGTCACCCCTCTCTGTGTATAAAGGTCATCCCTCTCTGTGTATAAAGGTCACCCCTCTCTGTGTATAAAGGTCACCCCTCTCTGTGTATAAAGGTCACCCCTCTCTGTGTATAAAGGTCACCCCTCTCTGTGTATAAAGGTCACCCATCTCTGTGTATAAAGGTCACCCCTCTCTGTGTATAAAGGTCACCCCTCTCTGTGTATAAAGGTCACCCCTCTCTGTGTATAACGGTCACCCCTCTCTGTGTATAACGGTCACCCCTCTCTGTGTATAACGGTCACATTACATTTACATTTACATTTAAGTCATTTAGCAGACGCTCTTATCCAGAGCGACTTACAAATTGGTGCTTTCACCTTATGACATCCAGTGGAACAGCCACTTTACAATAGTGCATCTAAGTCTTTTAAGGGGGTGAGAAGGATTACTTTATCCTATCCTAGGTATTCCTTAAAGAGGTGGGGTTTCAGGTGTCTCCGGAAGGTGGTGATTGACTCCGCTGTCCTGGCGTCGTGAGGGAGTTTGTTCCACCATTGGGGGGCCAGAGCAGCGAACAGTTTTGACTGGGCTGAGCGGGAACTGTACTTCCTCAGTGGTAGGGAGGCGAGCAGGCCAGAGGTGGATGAACGCAGTGCCCTTGTTTGGGTGTAGGGCCTGATCAGAGCCTGGAGGTACTGAGGTGCCGTTCCCCTCACAGCTCCGTAGGCAAGCACCATGGTCTTGTAGCGGATGCGAGCTTCAACTGGAAGCCAGTGGAGAGAGCGGAGGAGCGGGGTGATGTGAGAGAACTTGGGAAGGTTGAACACCAGACGGGCTGCGGCGTTCTGGATGAGTTGTAGGGGTTTAATGGCACAGGCAGGGAGCCCAGCCAACAGCGAGTTGCAGTAATCCAGACGGGAGATGACAAGTGCCTGGATTAGGACCTGCGCCGCTTCCTGTGTGAGGCAGGGTCGTACTCTGCGGATGTTGTAGAGCATGAACCTACAGGAACGGGCCACCGCCTTGATGCTAGTTGAGAACGACAGGGTGTTGTCCAGGATCACGCCAAGGTTCTTAGCGCTCTGGGAGGAGGACACGATGGAGTTGTCAACCGTGATGGCGAGATCATGGAACGGGCAGTCCTTCCCCGGGAGGAAGAGCAGCTCCGTCTTGCCGAGGTTCAGCTTGAGGTGGTGATCCGTCATCCACACTGATATGTCTGCCAGACATGCAGAGATGCGATTCGCCACCTGGTCATCAGAGGGGGAAAGGAGAAGATTAATTGTGTGTCGTCTGCATAGCAATGATAGGAGAGACCATGTGAGGTTATGACAGAGCCAAGTGACTTGGTGTATAGCGAGAATAGGAGAGGGCCTAGAACAGAGCCCTGGGGGACACCAGTGGTGAGAGCGCGTGGTGAGGAGACAGATTCTCGCCACGCCACCTGGTAGGAGCGACCTGTCAGGTAGGACGCAATCCAAGCGTGGGCCGCGCCGGAGATGCCCAACTCGGAGAGGGTGGAGAGGAGGATCTGATGGTTCACAGTATCGAAGGCAGCCGATAGGTCTAGAAGGATGAGAGCAGAGGAGAGAGAGTTAGCTTTAGCAGTGCGGAGTGCCTCCGTGATACAGAGAAGAGCAGTCTCAGTTGAATGACTAGTCTTGAAACCTGACTGATTTGGATCAAGAAGGTCATTCTGAGAGAGATAGCGGGAGAGCTGGCCAAGGACGGCACGTTCAAGAGTTTTGGAGAGAAAAGAAAGAAGGGATACTGGTCTGTAGTTGTTGACATCGGAGGGATCGAGTGTAGGTTTTTTCAGAAGGGGTGCAACTCTCGCTCTCTTGAAGACGGGAGGGACGTAGCCAGCGGTCAGGGATGAGTTGATGAGCGAGGTGAGGTAAGGGAGAAGGTCACGGAAATGGTCTGGAGAAGAGAGGAGGGGATAGGGTCAAGCGGGCAGGTTGTTGGGCGGCCGGCCGTCACAAGACGCGAGATGTCATCTGGAGAGAGAGGGGAGAAAGAGGTCAGAGCACAGGGTAGGGCAGTGTGAGCAGAACCAGCGGTGTCTTTTGACTTAGCAAACGAGGATCGGATGTCGTCGACCTTCTTTTCAAAATGGTTGACGAAGTCATCTGCAGAGAGGGAGGAGGGGGAGGGGGAGGAGGATTCAGGAGGGAGGAGAAGGTGGCAAAGAGCTTCCTAGGGTTAGAGGCAGATGCTTGGAATTTAGAGTGGTAGAAAGTGGCTTTAGCAGCAGAGACAGAGGAGGAAAATGTAGAGAGGAGGGAGTGAAAGGATGCCAGGTCCGCAGGGAGGCGAGTTTTCCTCCATTTCCGCTCGGCTGCCCGGAGCCCTGTTCTGTGAGCTCGCAATGAGTCGTCGAGCCACGGAGCGGGAGGGGAGGACCGAGCCGGCCTGGAGGATAGGGGACATAGAGAGTCAAAGGATGCAGAAAGGGAGGAGAGGAGGGTTGAGGAGGCAGAATCAGGAGATAGGTTGGAGAAGGTTTGAGCAGAGGGAAGAGATGATAGGATGGAAGAGGAGAGAGTAGCGGGGAGAGAGAGCGAAGGTTGGGACGGCGCGATACCATCCGAGTAGGGGCAGTGTGGGAAGTGTTGGATGAGAGCGAGAGGGAAAAGGATACAAGGTACTGGTCGGAGACTTGGAGGGGAGTTGCAATGAGGTTAGTGGAAGAACAGCATCTAGTAAAGATGAGGTCGAGCGTATTGCCTGCCTTGTGAGTAGGGGGGAAGGTGAGAGGGTGAGGTCAAAGAGGAGAGGAGTGGAAAGAAGGAGGCAGAGAGGAATGAGTCAAAGGTAGACGTGGGGAGGTTAAAGTCGCCCAGAACTGTGAGAGGTGAGCCGTCCTCAGGAAAGGAGCTTATCAAGGCATCAAGCTCATTGATGAACTCTCCGAGGGAACCTGGAGGGCGATAAATGATAAGGATGTTAAGCTTGAAAGGGCTGGTAACTGTGACAGCATGGAATTCAAAGGAGGCGATAGACAGATGGGTAAGGGGAGAAAGAGAGAATGACCACTTGGGAGAGATGAGGATCCCGGTGCCACCACCCCGCTGACCAGAAGCTCTCGGGGTGTGCGAGAACAAGTGGAAGGACGAAGAGAGAGCAGTAGGAGTAGCGGTGTTGTCTGTGGTGATCCATGTTTCCGTCAGTGCCAAGAAGTCGAGGGACTGGAGGGAGGCGTAGGCTGAGATGAACTCTGCCTTGTTGGCCGCAGATCGGCAGTTCCAGAGGCTACCGGAGACCTGGAACTCCACGTGGGTCGTGCGCGCTGGGACCACCAGATTAGGGTGGCCGCGGCCACGCGGTGTGGAGCGTTTGTATGGTCTGTGCAGAGAGGAGAGAACAGGGATAGACAGACACATAGTTGACAGGCTAGAGAAGAGGCTACGCTAATGCAAAGGAGATTAGAATGACAAGTGGACTACACGTCTCGAATGTTCAGAAAGTTAAGCTTACGTAGCAAGAATCTAATTGACTAAAATGATTAAAATGATACAGTACTGCTGAGGTAGGCTAGCTGGCAGTGGCTGCGTTGTTGACTTTGTAGGCTAGCTGGCAGTGGCTGCGTTGTTGACACTACACTAATCAAGTCGTTCCGTTGAGTGTAAAGTTTCTACAATGCTGCTATTCGGGGGCTAGCTGGCTAGCTAGCAGTGTTGATTACGTTACGTTGCGTTAAAAGAACGACAATAGCTGGCTAGCTAACCTAGAAAATCGCTCTAGACTACACAATTATCTTTGAAACAAAGACGGCTATGTAGCTAGCTATGTAGCTAGCTACGATCAAACAAATCACACCGTTGGGACTGTAATGAAACTACCCCTCTCTGTGTATAACAGTCACCCCTCTCTGTGTATAAAGGTCACCCCTCTCTGTGTATAAAGGTCACCCCTCTCTGTGTTTAAAGGTCACCCCTCTCTGTGTATAAAGGTCACCCCTCGACATATAAACATGAGATACTCCTATATTACTCTGACCTGCTGATGTCATGAGCATCTCTCCTAGCAAGATTAGATTATACCCAGTCCTTTGTTATCCTCTTATGAAGCTATCTTAGATTACACCCAGTCCTTTGTTATCCTCTTATGAAGCTATCTTAGATTACACCCAGTCCTTTGTTATCCTCTTATGAAGCTATTTTAGATTACACCCAGTCCTTTGTTATCCTCTTATGAAGCTATTTTAGATTACACCCAGTCCTTTGTTATCCTCTTATGAAGCTATCTTGAAAAGTGCTTTGTTATCCTCTTAGGTGCTATCTTAAATTACACCCAGTCCTTTGTTATGCTCTTTATGAAGCTATCATTACACCCAGTCCTTTGAGGGCTCTTATGAAGCTATCTTAGATTACACCCAGTCCTTTGTTATCCTCTTATGAAGCTATTTTAGATTACACCCAGTCCTTTGTTATCCTCTTATGATGAAAAGCTGCTTTGGGAGGGAGGTGCATCCCAAATGGAACCCTATTCTATGCCCTTTATAGGTCATAAGTAGGGCACTATAAAGGGAATAGGGTGCCATTTGGGATGCAGACAAGAGGGCTTCCCTCCCCTGAATGCTTTAGAAACTTCATCCTCTCTCCACATTCCAGACACTGACGTCCCGCTAGGTCTGCTGTGAGCTAGAGAGGGGAGACACAGACTCAACTAGGTCTGCTGTGAGCTAGAGAGGGGAGACACAGACTCAGCTAGGTCTGCTGTGAGCTAGAGAGGGGAGACACAGCCTCAACTAGGTCTGCTGTGAGCTAGAGAGGGGAGACACAGCCTCAACTAGGTCTGCTGTGAGCTAGAGAGGGGAGACACAGCCTCAACTAGGTCTGCTGTGAGTTAGAGAGAGGAGACACAGCCTCAACTAGGTCTGCTGTGAGCTAGAGAGGGGAGACACAGCCTCAACTAGGTCTGCTGTGAGTTAGAGAGGGGAGACACAGCCTCAACTAGGTCTGCTGTGAGCTAGAGAGGGGAGACACAGCCTCAACTAGGTCTGCTGTGAGCTAGAGAGGGGAGACACAGCCTCAACTAGGTCTGCTGTGAGCTAGAGAGAGGGGAGACACAGCCTCAACTAGGTCTGCTGTGAGCTAGAGAGGGGAGACACAGCCTCAGCTAGGTCTGCTGTGAGCTAGAGAGGGGAGACACAGCCTCAACTAGGTCTGCTGTGAGCTAGAGAGGGGAGACACAGCCTCAACTAGGTCTGCTGTGAGCTAGAGAGGGGAGACACAGCCTCAGCTAGGTCTGCTGTGAGCTAGAGAGGGGAGACACAGCCTCAACTAGGTCTGCTGTGAGCTAGAGAGGAGACACAGCCTCAGCTAGGTCTGCTGTGAGCTAGAGAGGGGAGACACAGCCTCAACTAGGTCTGCTGTGAGCTAGAGAGGGAGACACAGCCTCAACTAGGTCTGCTGTGAGCTAACTAGGTCTGCTGTGAGAGGGAGACACAGCCTCAACTAGGTCTGCTGTGAGCTAGAGAGGGGAGACACAGCCTCAGCTAGGTCTGCTGTGAGCTAGAGAGGGGAGACACAGCCTCAACTAGGTCTGCTGTGAGCTAGAGAGGGGAGACACAGCCTCAACTAGGTCTGCTGTGAGCTAGAGAGGGGAGACACAGCCTCAACTAGGTCTGCTGTGAGCTAGAGAGGGGAGACACAGCCTCAACTAGGTCTGCTGTGAGCTAGAGAGAGGAGACACAGCCTCAGCTAGGTCTGCTGTGAGCTAGAGAGGGAGACACAGCCTCAACTAGGTCTGCTGTGAGCTACAGAACTAGGGAGACACAGCCTCAGCTAGGTCTGCTGTGAGTTACAGAGGGGAGACACAGCCTCAACTAGGTCTGCTGTGAGTTACAGAGGGGAGACACAGCCTCAACTAGGTCTGCTGTGAGCTAGAGAGAGGAGACACAGCCTCAGCTAGGTCTGCTGTGAGTTACAGAGGGGAGACACAGCCTCAACTAGGTCTGCTGTGAGCTAGAGAGGGGAGACACAGCCTCAGCTAGGTCTGCTGTGAGCTAGAGAGGGGAGACACAGCCTCAGCTAGGTCTGCTGTGAGCTAGAGAGGGGAGACACAGACTCAACTAGGTCTGCTGTGAGCTAGAGAGGGGAGACACAGCCTCAACTAGGTCTGCTGTGAGTTAGAGAGAGGAGACACAGCCTCAACTAGGTCTGCTGTGAGCTAGAGAGGGGAGACACAGCCTCAACTAGGTCTGCTGTGAGCTAGAGAGGGGAGACACAGCCTCAACTAGGTCTGCTGTGAGCTAGAGAGAGGAGACACAGCCTCAACTAGGTCTGCTGTGAGCTAGAGAGGGGAGACACAGCCTCAACTAGGTCTGCTGTGAGTTAGAGAGGGGAGACACAGCCTCAACTAGGTCTGCTGTGAGTTAGAGAGGGGAGACACAGTCTCAACTAGGTCTGCTGTGAGCTAGAGAGGGGAGACACAGCCTCAACTAGGTCTGCTGTGAGCTAGAGAGGGGAGACACAGCCTCAACTAGGTCTGCTGTGAGCTAGAGAGAGGAGACACAGCCTCAGCTAGGTCTGCTGTGAGTTACAGAGGGGAGACACAGCCTCAACTAGGTCTGCTGTGAGCTAGAGAGGGGAGACACAGCCTCAGCTAGGTCTGCTGTGAGCTAGAGAGGGGAGACACAGCCTCAACTAGGTCTGCTGTGAGCTAGAGAGGGGAGACACAGCCTCAACTAGGTCTGCTGTGAGCTAGAGATGGGAGACACAGCCTCAACCTGGACTTTCTGTCTGTCTGTCGTTCTGTCTCGTTCTGTCGTTCTGTCTGTCGTGCTGTCTGCCTGCCTGCCTGTGGTGCTGCCTGTCGTGCTGCCTGTCGTGCTGTCTGTCTGTCTCTGTCATGCTGTCTGCCTGTCTGAGCACAAAACAAACACTAGGGCCAGGAAGAAAATAAGTGGAGGACACAGACGGATAGATAGATAGATAGATAGATAGATAGAGAGATAGAGAGAGAGAGAAAGGGGGAGGCAGAATAGGAGACAGGAGACAACAAAAGAGAGGGGGAGAGAGAGATGAGAGAGCGCGAGAGAGAGAACGAGAGAGAGAGATCTGATGGGCTGGTTGTTTACACATGATTTGGATGCTGCTGAACCTCTTTTGAAGACAGCAGGCTGCATGGGAGTCCCACTGGGGCTGAAACACTACACCGCTCACTTCACCTTTAAAGGGACCATCTGGGATTGGTACATACATTTAGGGATTTGTGTGGCAGGTTGTGGCTTTGTGGTTGTTTGAACCTCAGATTGCCCCTTTACTAACTGTAGAGAAAGCATCCCTACTCAGGCTGTGCTGTTGATGCACAGTGTATAATATGATGGGTCCCTTGAGAGACTATGGGGAGGTATTGCCTTTTAATGGAGAGGTCCTTCAAAGCTACAATGTCTTAAGGGTTAGAGAACACATTGATTTGACCGCAGAGGAAACCTTGAAACATAACTGTGGAAAATAGAAAACAGAAACGTGCCTTTAATATGCTAATGTAGTTCTTCAGCAAATACCCACATTCCCCCTCTCCTTCCTTTTTTGTTTCCAGAATATAAGTTAGTGTTGGTTTCAAACAAAAGACTAATCCCACATCCCGTTCAGTCCAAGTTCAATGTCTCTTTCTGTTTTTCTCTCTCCTTCTCTCTTTCTCCCCTTCTCTCCTTCTCTCTTTCTCTCTGCTCTAAAAGGTCGAGCCTCCCCCTCTTTTGGACCCCAAGCCTGCACATGTGTAGGTATAGCTATGATTCAGCTCATAAACCACGGTGGTCACACATCTGAAAGTGGTTAGCTGTTGAAACACACTGGCAGCTTCAAAGCATAGTGTGGAGGATCTGGGCTGAGCAGAGCTGGGGTGGGGTCTGCTCTCAGACACAGTCCCCCTGGCCTACCTGACTGGCTGGTCCACCTCCCTCCCCCCTTTCTCTCTCTCCCTGTCCTTCCTTTCCTCTCTATCTATCGCCCCCACAGACAGACACAGACAGAGAGAGAGAGAGAGAGAGAGAGAGAGAGAGAGAGAGAGAGAGAGAGAGAGAGAGAGAGAGAGAGAGAGAGAGAGAGAGAGAGAGAGAGAGAGAGAGAGAGAGAGAGAGAGAGAGAGAGAGAGAGAGAGAGAGAGAGAGAGAGAGAGAGAGAGAGAGAGAGAGAGAGAGAGAGAGAGAGAGAGAGAGAGAGAGAGAGAGAGAGAGAGAGAGAGAGAGAGAGAGAGAGAGAGAGAGAGAGAGAGAGAGAGCTTTTCTTGAGAGAGAATAGCTGTTTTCTTGTGAGGTTTTTCTGTGGGGTTGTTTTCTGTGGGGTTGTTGTTTTCTAGG
>NW_027038944.1:17500-27500 GCF_034236695.1 Oncorhynchus nerka
ACGAAGGCCACGCAGCCGTGCTGGTGATTATAGAATGCCTGAGGAGAGGCCACAGCCGTGCTGGTGATATAGAATGCCTGAGGACAAAGGGAGTAGGCGTGCTGGTGATTAAGGCCACGCAGCCGTGCTGGTGATTATAGAATGCCCTGAGGACAAAGGGAGCCTGAGAACAAAGGGAAGGCCACGCAGCCGTGCTGGTGATTATAGAATGCCTGAGAACAAAGGAGTGATTATAGAAGGCCACGCAGCCGTGCTGGTGATTATAGAATGCCTGAGAACAAAATAGTGCCTGAGAACAAAAGTACGAAGGCCACGCAGCCGTGCTGGTGATTATAGAATGCCTGAGAACAAAGGAGTACGAAGGGCCGTGCGTGAAGCCCGCAGCCGTGCTGGTGATTATAGAATGCCTGAGAACAAAGGGAGTACGAAGGCTGGTGATTATAGAATGCCTGAGGACGCAGCCGTGCTGGTGATTATAGAATGCCTGAGAACAAAGGGAGGCCACGCAGCCGTGCTGGTGATTATAGAATGCCTGAGGACCACGCAGCCGTGCTGGTGATTATAGAATGCCTGAGAACAAAGGGAGTACGAAGGCCACGCAGCCGTGCTGGTGATTATAGAATGCCTGAGAACAAAGGGAGTACGAAGGCCACGCAGCCGTGCTGGTGATTATAGAATGCCTGAGAACAAAGGGAGTACGAAGGCCACGCAGCCGTGCTGGTGATTATAGAATGCCTGAGAACAAAGTACGAAGGCCAGCAGCCGTGCTGGTGATTATAGAATGCCTGAGGACAAAGGGAGTACGAAGGCCACGCAGCCGTGCTGGTGATTATAGAATGCCTGAGAACAAAGGGAGTGAGGACGAAGGCCACGCAGCCGTGCTGGTGATTATAGAATGCCTGAGGACAAAGGGAGTACGAAGGCCACGCAGCCGTGCTGGTGATTATAGGACAAAATGCCTGCTGGTGATTATAGAATGCCAAAGGAGTACGAAGGCCACGCAGCCGTGCTGGTGATTATAGAATGCCTGAGAACAAAGGGAGTACGAAGGCCACGCAGCCGTGCTGGTGATTATAGAATGCCTGAGGACAAAGGGAGTACGAAGGCCACGCAGCCGTGCTGGTGATTATAGAATGCCTGAGGACAAAGGGGAGTACGAAGGCCACGCAGCCGTGCTGGTGATTATAGAATGCCTGAGAACAAAGGGAGTACGAAGGCCACGCAGCCGTGCTGGTGATTATAGAATGCCTGAGGACAAAGGGAGTACTGGTGAAGGCCACGCAGCCGTGCTGGTGATTATAGAATGCCTGAGAACAAAGGGAGCCGTGCTGGTGATTATAGAATGCCTGAGAACGCAGCCGTGCTGGTGATTATAGAATGCCTGAGAACAAAGGGAGTACGAAGGCCACGCAGCCGTGCTGGTGATTATAGAATGCCTGAGGACAAGGGAGTAAGAAGGCCACGCAGCCGTGCTGGTGATTATAGAATGCCTGAGGACAAAGGGAGTACGAAGGCCACGCAGCCGTGCTGGTGATTATAGAATGCCTGAGAACAAAGGGAGTACGAAGGCCACGCAGCCGTGCTGGTGATTATAGAATGCCTGAGAACAAAGGGAGTACGAAGGCCACGCAGCCGTGCTGGTGATTATAGAATGCCTGAGGACAAAGGGAGTACGAAGGCCACGCAGCCGTGCTGGTGATTATAGAATGCCTGAGGACAAAGGGAGTACGAAGGCCACGCAGCCGTGCTGGTGATTATAGAATGCCTGAGGACAAAGGGAGTACGAAGGCCACGCAGCCGTGCTGGTGATTATAGAATGCCTGAGGACAAAGCCGTGCTGGTGGCCTGAGGAGTACGAAGGCCACGCAGCCGTGCTGGTGATTATAGAATGCCTGAGGACAAAGGGAGTACGAAGGCCACGCAGCCGTGCTGGTGATTATAGAATGCCTGAGGACAAAGGGAGTACGAAGGCCACGCAGCCGTGCTGGTGATTATAGAATGCCTGAGGACAAAGGGAGTACGAAGGCCACGCAGCCGTGCTGGTGATTATAGAATGCCTGAGGACAAAGGGCCTGAAGGCCACGCAGCCGTGCTGGTGATTATATGCCTGAGAACAAATGCCTGAGTGATTACAAAGGAGAACAAAGTACGAAGGCCACGCAGCCACGTGCTGGTGATTATAGAATGCCTGAGAACAAAGGGAGTACGAAGGCCACGCAGCCGAATGCCTGAGGACGTACGAAGGCCACAGTATTTACATGTTGTTGACATTCAACATGACATACAAATAAAGGCATTTTAATTCATTTATTATGAAGAGGGTCTCGGTCCTCCTTTCTTTTTGATGACCAATTTATCCCTTTTACCAAAGAGCCCCGTCTGTCTACCAAAACCTACCATTATATACCTTAGTACCTTCTGTCTACCAAAACCTACCATTATATACCTTAGCACCTTCTGTCTACCAACACCTACCATTATATACCTTAGCACCTTCTGTCTACCAACACCTACCATTATATACCTTAGCACCTTCTGTCTACCAACACCTACCATTATATTCCTTAGCACCTTCTGTCTACCAACACCTACCATTATATACCTCAGCACCTTCTGTCTACCAAAACCTACCATTATATACCGTAGCACCTTCTATCTACCAACACCTACCATTATATACCTTAGCACCTTCTGTCTACCGAAACCTACCATTATATACCTTAGCACCTTCTGTCTACCAACACCTACCATTATAAGCACCTTCTGTCTACCAAAACCTAATATATACCGTAGCACCTTCTATCTACCAACACCTACCATTATATACCTTAGCACCTTCTGTCTACCAAAACCTACCATTATAGACCTTAGCACCTTCTGTCTACCAAAACCTACCATTGTATACCTTAGCACCTTCTGTCTACCAAAACCTACCATTATATACCGTAGCACCTTCTATCTACAAGCGGAATGGAGCCTCTTCCACTTCCTGTGCCCGGAAGGGTGTATCTTTAGGAATCCCCAAAATGGAAGGTGGGTGTTGACCTTACAATGACCCCCTGTCCAGTTCCAGGACTGTGAGGAACTTCACAGCTTGGAATTAAACCAGTTTTTTTCACCAGTGCCAAGAATGCGTTGTCCCGAGTATCTGGACATCCTGGGAATTTCTGGAAAGTTACCAGAATTGTTCAACTCTAATTGTGGGTCTGTCTGTCAGGTTTGCTCAGCTCAACGTACCACACATTTATTTGTTTGAATGATTTAGTGTCTCTGAATGACTTCCCTGGGTAGTGTTCTCTGAATGACTTCCCTGGGTAGTGTTCTCTGAATGACTGCCCCGGGTTGTGGTCTCTGAATGACTTCCCTGGGTAGTGTTCTCTGAATGACTTCCCTGGGTAGTGTTCTCTGAATGACTTCCCTGGGTAGTGTTCTCTGAATGACTGCCCCGGGTAGTGTTCTCTGAATGACTGCCCCGGGTTGTGGTCTCTGAATGACTTCCCTGGGTAGTGTTCTCTGAATGACTTCCCTGGGTAGTGTTCTCTGAATGACTTCCCTGGGTAGTGTTCTCTGAATGACTTCCCTGGGTAGTGTTCTCTGAATGACTGCCCCGGGTTGTGGTCTCTGAATGACTGCCCCGGGTAGTATCCCTGGGTTGTGTTCTCTGAATGACAGCCCCGGGTAGTGTTCTCTGAATGACTGCCGCGGGTAGTGGTCCCTGGGTAGTGTTCTCTGAATGACTTCCCTGGGTAGTGTTCTCTGAATGACTGCCCCGGGTTGTGGTCTCTGAATGACTGCCCCGGGTTGTGGTCTCTGAATGACTGCCCCGAGTTGTGGTCTCTGAATGACTGCCCCGGGTAGTGTTCTCTGAATGACTGCCCCGGGTAGTGGTCTCTGAATGACATTCCCGGGTAGTGTTCTCTGAATGACTGCCCCGGGTAGTGTTCCCTCAGGGCTAAACCTTATAATTACAGTACACAACTTTGTATTAGCCTGCTGTGTCTCCCAGATGAAGGTGCTGTTAGGGGTCATGCTACATCACTGGTGATTGGTCACAGGGAGAACTGCTCCCCCTTCATTGGCAGTCATGTGGATCTGGACTACTCTCTCTCTGTGACTCAGAAGTGAGTCAGTCATCCCATAGAGAACTGTAGTAGGGAATTTGTAGTAGTAGGGAATAACTTTAGCAATAGTAATGGGTTATGGTACAGGACCAGTCAGAGCCTTGACCCTGTCCCTGTCTCTGTCCCTGCCCCTGTCCCTGCCCCTGTCCCTGTCCCTTGTCCCTTGTCCCTGCCTCTGTCCCTTATCCCTGCCTCTGTCCCTTGTCCCTGTCCCTGTCCCTGCCTCTGTCCCTGTCCCTGTCCCTGTCCCTGCCTCTGTCCCTTGTCCCTGCCTCTGTCCCTTCCCCTGCCCCTGTCCCTTTCCCTGTCCCTGTCCCTGCCTCTGTCCCTTCCCCTGCCCCTGTCCCTACCCTGTCCCTGTCCCTGCCCCTGTCCCTGTCCCTGCCTCTGTCCCTTGTCCCTGCCTCTGTCCCTTGTCCCTTGTCCCTGTCCCTGCCCCTGTCCCTGTCCCTGCCTCTGTCCCTGTCCTTGTCCCTGTCCCTGTCCCTAACATGATGTTTCTAAGGAAGTAGTGAGTCGTCCCGTAGTGAATTGTAATACTAGTAGTAGTAGTGGGCTAGGGGACTGGTAGTGAATTGTAATACTAGTAGTAGTAGTGGGCTAGGGGACTGGTCTGCTGCCAAATCACCAACTCATGTCCCTGTCTCTGTCCCTAACATGATGTTTCTAAGGAAGTAGTGAGTCGTCCCGTAGTGAATTGTAATACTAGTAGTAGTAGTGGGCTAGGGGACTGGTAGTGAATTGTAATACTAGTAGTAGTAGTGGGCTAGGGGACTGGTAGTGAATTGTAATACTAGTAGTAGTAGTGGGCTAGGACTGGGGAATTGTAATGGTAGTGTGTAATACTAGTAGTAGTAGTGGGGGGACTGGTAGTGAATTGTAATACTAGTAGTAGTAGTGGGCTAGGGACTGGTAGTGAATTGTAATACTAGTAGTAGTAGTGGGCTAGGGGACTGGTAGTGAATTGTAATACTAGTAGTAGTAGTGGGCTAGGGGACTGGTAGTGAATTGTAATACTAGTAGTAGTAGTGGGCTAGGGACTGGTAGTGAATTTACTAGTACTAGTAGTAGTAGTGGGTAATACTAGTGGGCTAGGGGACTGGTAGTGAATTGTAATACTAGTAGTAGTAGTGGGCTAGTGGGACTGGTAGTGAATTGTAATACTAGTAGTAGTAGTGGGCTAGGGGACTGGTAGTGAATTGTAATACTAGTAGTAGTAGTGGGCTAGGGGACTGGTAGTGAATTGTAATACTAGTAGTAGTAGTGGGCTAGGGGACTGGTAGTGAATTGTAATACTAGTAGTAGTAGTGGGCTAGGGGACTGGTAGTGAATTGTAATACTAGTAGTAGTAGTGGGCTAGGGGACTGGTAGTGAATTGTAATACTAGTAGTAGTAGTGGGCTAGGGGACTGGTCTGCTGCCAAATCACCAACTGAGGGCTCTCATGCCGCAGCACCTCAACCAGAATCAGACCTGCTGTTTGTAGTATGTGATCACAGAAGCACATTCAATAAAATGTCATTCGTCACGTAGACTGTTTACGTCGTGTATAGAAGGTGCAGTGAAATACTTGCAGAAGTTGTCCAGGTGCCTAGCAACAGGGTGGGCGTGTCTGTTGGTGCCGTCTTGTTCTCAGAGGAAGAGGGGACTGGTTTGCTTCTTTCACTGCTTCTATGCTTGAAAAACATGTGTAACATAAGTGGAACAACGTCACCATGTATGTGGGATATCACAATGACGTGCCGCTAATCCTCATCGCTGCCCGCACCCCCAACAGTGATGGAGACTGTACATGGAAGGGAGGGGTGGTGGTGGTGGTGGGGGGGGGGGGGGGGAGCGGCTGCAGCTCTGCTCTCCAACCACAGAACAGGATCAGCCCCTATAACTCTGCTTTGGTTTACCCTCCTTCTCAAAGGCATGACGGAGAGCTGTTGTCCTAAACCCTGGGGGAAGGTAAAGCAGTTGAGAGGTGGTGATAGTAGCTCTCACACTCACAGGTGAGGACAGAGACGAACCGACATCTCAACACTGGACAGGAGGTTGAGGAAAACGACACTAAACACATTTCAAAACACACCGCCTTGACAAGAGAGAGAGAATGTGGTGAAAGAGTTTTCACCTCCACAGTAGCTCATCCTTGTTTACAGCATGAAGGAACAAAGAGGAAAGGTGTTGTGTATAGTATAGTACTATAGTATATTTATATAGTATAGTTATATAGTATAGTTATATAGTATAGTATAGTACTATAGTATATTTATATAGTATAGTTATATAGTATAGTTATATAGTATAGTACTATAGTATAGTTATATAGTATAGTTATATAGTATAGTATAGTACTATAGTATATTTATATAGTATAGTTATATAGTATAGTACTATAGTATATTTATATAGTATAGTTATATAGTATAGTATAGTACTATAGTATATTTATATAGTATAGTTATATAGTATAGTTGTATAATATAGTATAGCATAGTTATATAGTATAGTTATATAGTATAGTTATATAGTATAGTATAGTACTATAGTATATTTATATAGTATAGTTATATAGTATAGTTATATAGTATAGAATAGTACTATAGTATATTTATATAGTTTAGTTATATATTATAGTTATATAGTATAGAATAGTTATATAGTATAGTTATATATTATAGTTATATAGTATAGTATAGTACTATAGTATAATTATATAGTATAGTTATATATTATAGTTATATAGTATAGAATAGTACTATAGTATATTTATATAGTATAATTATATATTATAGTTATATAGTATAGTATAGTACTATAGTATATTTATATAGTATAGTTATATATTATAGTTATATAGTGTAGAATAGTTATATAGTATAGTTATATAATATTGTATAGTTATATAGTATAATATAGTGAATAGTGTAGTTATATAGTATATTATATAGTATAGTTATATAGTATAGTTATATAGTATAGTTATATAGTATAGTATAGTTATATAGTATAGTTATATAGTATAGTTATAGTATAGTTATATAGTATAGTTATATAGTATAGTTCTAGGCAGAGTTGCAAAGAAAAAGCCATATCTCAGACTGGCCAATAAAAATAAAGGCCAGCATCCCAGAGTCGCCTCTTCACTGTTGACGTTGAGACTGGACACAGGAACTCTGCCTAGAAGGCCAGCATCCCAGAGTCGCCTCTTCACTGTTGACGTTGAGACTGGACACAGGAACTCTGCCTAGAAGGCCAGCATCCCAGAGTCGCCTCTTCACTGTTGACGTTGAGACTGGACACAGGAACTCTGCCTAGAAGGCCAGCATCCCAGAGTCGCCTCTTCACTGTTGACGTTGAGACTGGACACAGGAACTCTGCCTAGAAGGCCAGCATCCCAGAGTCGCCTCTTCACTGTTGACGTTGAGACTGGACACAGGAACTCTGCCTAGAAGGCCAGCATCCCAGAGTCGCCTCTTCACTGTTGACGTTGAGACTGGACACAGGAACTCTGCCTAGAAGGCCAGCATCCCAGAGTCGCCTCTTCACTGTTGACGTTGAGACTGGTGTTTTGCGGGTATTATTTAATGGAGCTGCCAGTTGAGGACTTGTGAGGCATCTGTTTCTCAAACTAGACACTCTAATGTGCACCGGGGCCTCCCACTCCTCTTTCCATTCTGGTTAGAGCCAGTGTGTGCTGCTCTGTGAAGGGAGTAGTACACAGGGTTGTACGAGATCTTCAGTTTCTTGTCAATTTCTCGCATGGAATAGCCTTCATTTCTCAGAACAATAATAGATTGACAAGTTGCATTAGTTTCAGAAGAAAGTTCTTTGTTTCTGGCCATTTTGAGCCTGTAATCAAACCCACAAATGCTGACGCTCCAGATACTCAACTAGTCTAAAGAAGGCCAGGTTTTATTGCTTCTTTAATTATTACAAAAGTTTTCAGCTGTGCTAACATAATTGCAAAATGGTTTTCTAATGATCAATTAGCCTTTTAAAATGCTAAACTTGGATTAGCTAACACAATGTGCCATTGGAAGACAGGAGTGATGGTTGCTGATAATGGGCCTCTGTAGATATTCCATAAAAAATCTGCAGTTTCCAGCTACAATAGTCATTTACAACATTAACAATGTCTACACTGTATTTCTGATCAACTTGATGTTATTTTAATGGACAAAAAGGCAACCGGATAGATAATAGACGGTAACAGCAGCGTATGCGAAGAGTGTGAAAGTGTGTGTGTGTGTCTGTGTGTGTGTGTGTCTGTTTGTGTCTGTTCGTGTGTGTGTGTGTCTGTCCGTGTGTGTGTGTGTGCTTGAGTGTTTGTCTCCCGCGTCTCGTGTTTTTGCCCTGGGCCTGAACACGGTGCACTCAAGCACGACATAAACTGTTGTGAAAAAACAAGGGTGAAATGACTCAGTTAGTGTTCTGACCTGCAGAACAAGTAAACCTATGCAGGTCTTGATGTCTGGCGTTGCTAGGTGTCGTACATCTGCCAAGATCCACTGGTGGTGCTGTGTCCCAAATGGCACCCTATTCCCTGTGACCCCTGGTCAAACGTAGTGCACTACATAGGGAATATGATGCTATTTGGGAGGCAGCCGTAGTCATCAGACGTGTCTGTTTTATTCAAACTGTCAGACGTACCCAAGTCGTTACTTCTCCTATTCGCTTTTGAAAAGTAGCCCCATAAATGTTAGAGTGTACATTATTGGTCGTATAAAAGGCTCACCAAGAGAGTATCATATAACAGAACTGAGTCCTGAGAACTATTGGAATTAAACTGCAAACTACATGGCATATGAGAGAGAGAGAGAGAGAGAGAGAGAGAGAGAGAGAGAGAGAGAGAGAGAGAGAGAGAGAGAGAGAGAGAGAGAGAGAGAGAGAGAGAGAGAGAGAGAGAGAGAGAGAGAGAGAGAGAGAGAGATATTAGAGAGAGAGAGAGAGAGAGAGAGAGAGAGAGAGAGAGAGAGAGAGAGAGAGAGAGAGAGAGAGAGAGAGAGAGAGAGAGAGAGAGAGATTAGAGAGAGAGAGAGAGAGAGAGAGACACAGAGATCAGATTTTTTTGGTGACAGGTTGCAGGGGGTCATCCTGTGATTACAAGTCAATGTTTATCCAGTAGGTCATAATCAAAGAGAGAACAGAGATTAGTGATAGGAGGAGGATGTAGAGAGGGGGAGGACTTCAAACGGCCAGGCCAGGGATGTTCTGACACAGACGGACGAGCTCATCCCTCTCTCATCTCTCTCTCTCAGCTGTTGTTTGGTGGTGACCTAACAGGCTTCTCCCCCAAGCCGACTCATGTCCTGCCAACAGAGGGGCTTTGCCTCTTGTTTGACCTCTGGGTTGAGAATTCCCCCCACCCCACTGCTGTACTGTCAAGCAGGCTGGGCCATATCAGGGACGTACTGGGCCATATCAGGGACGTACTGGGCCATATCAGGGACGTACTGGGCCATATCAGGGACGTACTGGGCCATATCAGGGACGTACTGGGCCATATCAGGGACGTACTGGGCCATATCAGGGACGTACTGGGCCATATCAGGGACGTACTGGGTCATATCAGAGCCATATGAAGGCAATATTAGAGCCATATCAGGGCCATTTAACAGCCATATTAAGAGTCATATCATGGCCATATCTGGGCCATATGAAGGCAATATTAGAGCCAAATTAGGGCCATTTAACAGTCATATTCGAGCCATATCAGAGTCATATTAGAGCCATATTTGAACCATATCAGAGTCATATTAGAGCCATATCAGAGTCATATTAGAGTCATATTAGAGCCATATTAGAGTCATATCAGAGTCATATTAGAGCCATATCAGAGTCATATCAGAGTCATATTTGAGCCATATTGGAGTCATATTAGAGCCATAT
>NW_027038944.1:32500-42477 GCF_034236695.1 Oncorhynchus nerka
TTTACAGGAACCCTTCACTGTCTCTCTGTTTCAGATTTACAGGAACTCTTCACTGTCTCTCTGTTTCAGATTTACAGGAACTCTTCACTGTCTCTCTGTTTCAGATTTACAGGAACTCTTCACTGTCTCTCTGTTTCAGATTTACAGGAACTCTTCACTGTCTCTCTGTTTCAGATTTACAGGAACTCTTCACTGTCTCTCTGTTTCAGATTTACAGGAACTCTTCACTGTCTCTCTGTTTCAGATTTACAGGAACTCTTCCGTCTCTCTGTTTCAGATTTACAGGAACTCTTCCGTCTCTCTGTTTCAGATTTACAGGAAGTCTTCCTGTCGTGTTCCTCTGTGATTCCTCACGCACACTTTTCCATCTTTTTGCTCTGAGGCACCTTTTAGTACTTGGAACAGCTTATCATCTTAGCTCCCCGTGATCCGGTGGTTTTTTATTTTTACATCAGACGTATTGGAGTCACCTGAAGAATAGACTTAAAAATGTGTGTCTACTTACGTTTCGGGGCGAGGAGCGAGAGAACAAAGATGTCCAGTGTTTTCCAGAAGGAGGAAGAGGACGTACAGAAGCTGTACCATGTCTGATGTCACTTGCATGTGTGTGTGTGCGTGCGTGCGTGGGTGTGTTTAGAGGTTACCTAATCCTGTAGCAGTGGTCTTTAATAAAATAGAGAAGCAGGTCACAGACAGTCTGGGCCAGAGTGGGTAACATCAGAGAGATGACAGACTGACTGGGCCAGAGTGGATAACATCAGAGAGATGACAGACTGACTGGGCCAGAGTGGATAACATCAGAGAGATGACAGACTGACTGGGCCAGAGTGGGTAACATCAGAGAGATGACAGACTGACTGGGCCAGAGTGGGTAACATCAGAGAGATGACAGACTGGGCCAGAGTGGGTAACATCAGAGAGATGACAGACTGACTGGGCCAGAGTGGGTAACATCAGAGAGATGACAGACTGACTGGGCCAGAGTGGGTAACATCAGAGAGATGACAGATAGACTGGGCCAGAGTGGGTAACATCAGAGAGATGACAGACTGACTGGGCCAGAGTGGGTAACATCAGAGAGATGACAGACTGACTGGGCCAGAGTGGGTAACATCAGAGAGATGACAGACTGACTGGGACAGAGTGGGTAACATCAGAGAGATGACAGACTGACTGGGCCAGAGTGGGTAACATCAGAGAGATGACAGATAGACTGGGCCAGAGTGGGTAACATCAGAGAGATGACAGATAGACTGGGCCAGAGTGGGTAACATCAGAGAGATGACAGATAGACTAGCCCAGGGTGGGTAACATCAGAGAGATGACAGTCTGGGCCAGAGTGGGTAACATCAGAGAGATGACAGACAGTCTGGGTCAGAGTGAATAACATCAGAGAGATGACAGACAGACTGGGCCAGAGTGGGTAACATCAGAGAGATGACAGATAGACTGGGCCACAGTGGGTAACATCAGAGAGATGACAGATAGACTGGGCCAGAGTGGGTAACATCAGAGAGATGACAGATAGACTGGGCCAGAGTGGGTAACATCAGAGAGATGACAGACACCACTAAAGGACCAGACAGTCATACCCCTCCCACCACTAAAGGTTGAGACAGTCATACCCCTCCCACCACTAAAGGTTGAGACAGTCAAACCCCTCCCATCACTAAAGGTTGAGACAGTCATACCCCTCCCATCACTAAAGGTTGAGACAGTCATACCCCTCCCACCACTAAAGGTCCAGACAGTCATACCCCTCCCACCACTAAAGGTTGAGACAGTCATACCCCTCCCACCACTAAAGGTTGAGACAGTCAAACCCCTCCCACCACTAAAGGTTGAGACAGTCATACCCCTCCCACCACTAAAGGTTGAGACAGTCATACCCCTCCCACCACTAAAGGTTGAGACAGTCATACCACTCCCATCACTAAAGGTTGAGACAGTCATACCCCTCCCACCTCTAAAGGTTGAGACAGTCAAACCGCTCCCACCACTAAAGGTTGAGACAGTCAAACCCCTCCCATCACTAAAGGTTGAGACAGTCAAACCCCTCCCACCTCTAAAGGTTGAGACAGTCAAACCCCTCCCACCACTAAAGGTTGAGACAGTCAAACCCCTCCCACCACTAAAGGTTGAGACAGTCAAACCCCTCCCACCACTAAAGGTCCAGACAGCCTTGAACACCGAACACATGACATCTGTGAAGTGGTCTGGGGTCTGCAGCAGAGAAAAGACAGCCCTTCCCCTCTCTCCCTCCCTCCCTCCCTCTCCTCCTCTCTCTCTCTCTCTCTCTCTCTCTCTCCATCCCACACACACACACACACACACACACACACACACACACACACACACTGTACATACACACACACTGTACATACACACACACACACACACACACACACACACACACACACACTGTACATACACACACACTGTACATACACACACATACACACACACACACACACACACACATACTGTACATACACACACACACACACACATACTGTACATACACACACATACACACATACTGTACATACACACACACACACACACATACACATACACATGCTGCACACACACACGGCATCCCCATCCACCCGTCCCTCCATCCATCCATCTCCCACAGTGTGGTCTGGCTCGCCCACAGTCTGCCCTCCACGTGTAATTATCTAAGCTTATGGTAGAGAAATTAACATTCAATTCTGTGGCAAGAGCTCTGGTGGACATTCCTGCAGTCAGCGTGCCAATTGTACTCTCCCTCAGAACTTGAGATATCTGTGACATTTTGTTGCTTGACGAAACTTCACATTTTATTGTCCCCAGCACAAGGTGCACCTGTGTAATGATCACGCTGTTTAATCAGCTCCTTGATATGCCACACCTGTCAAGTGGATGGATTATCTTGAGAAAGGAAAAATGCTCACTAACAGGGATGCAAACTCATTTGTGCATAACATTTGAGAGAAATATTTTTTGTGTGTGTACGGAACATTTCTGGTGTCTTTTATTTCAGCTCATGAAACATGGGACCAACACTTCACATGGTGTGTTTATATTTAAATTCAATACACATGAACACTCACCCTCAATTCAACCATTCAATTAAGATTAAGTCAATAGCACGACATGTCAGTTTTGGGGGATATATGAAGACAAATAGCTGGGAGAATCAGAGACAAGCATGGTGAATGTGTGTGTGTTTGTGTTTAGTGTGACCTGATTAAAGACATCTGCTTGTTTGGGGCCCAGGGAGGGAGGTGTATGACTGTCTTTAGTAGTGGGAGGTGTGGGAGGGAGGTGTTTGACTGTCTTTAGTAGTGGGAGGTGTGGGAGGGAGGTGTGGGAGTTGTGCCTCTCTCAGAAGCTGTTTACAGTTAAAACCCCTCCTCCTCCACCTCTCCTCCTCCTCCACCCTCCTCCTCCTCCTCCCTCCACCTCCTCCACATCCTCCTCCACCTCTCCTCCTCCTCCACATCTCCTCCTCCTCCACCTCTCCTCCTCCTCCACCTCTCCTCCACCTCTCCTCCTCCTCCCTCTCCTCCACCTAGCCTGTCTTCCTCCTCTCCTCCTCCTGTCCTCTCCGCCTCTCCTCTCTTCCTCCACCTCTCCTCCTCTCCTCCTCCACCTCTCCTCCTCTCTCTCCCTCTTCCTCTCTCTCTCCATCATTCTCCCTCCCTCACTCCCTCTCTTTCTCTCTCCTCCTCTCTGCTGGGTAATATACAGTGTGTTTCAAGTCTAACCCTGACACCCAGCAGAGAGGGAGAGGGAGAAAGGGGGAAGGGAGAGAGGGAGAAAGGGGGAAGGGAGGGAGAGAGAGAAGAGAAGGAGAGGGACGGACTACGCTCGCACACCTAAACGCATGCAGATGTGCCTCAGATTCCTCTTGAGTTGAGCATAGTTTCTTTCTTGTCAAAGGTTCTTTTAAAAAAAATGTCTGTGTTATGGGAAAATATGTTTTCCTGCACCTTATTTGTGGAAAAATCTTCAAAATGTTTTGGTGCCTTTAGGGCCATTCAGAGAGCTGATAGAGGACCTTATTACTGATGAATGTGTTTGGTGCCTTTAGGGCCATTCAGAGAGCTGATAAATGACCTTATTACTGATGAATGTGTTTGGTGCCTTTAGGGCCATTCAGAGAGCTGATAAATGACCTTATTACTGATGAATGTGTTTGGTGCCTTTAGGGCCATTCAGAGAGCTGATAAATGACCTTATTACTGATGAATGTGTTTGGTGCCTTTAGGGCCATTCAGAGAGCTGATAGAGGACCTTATTACTGATGAATGTGTTTGGTGCCTTTAGGGCCATTCAGAGAGCTGATAGAGGACCTTATTACTGATGAATGTGTTTGGTGCCTTTAGGGCCATTCAGAGAGCTGATAAATGACCTTATTACTGATGAATGTGTTTGGTGCCTTTAGGGCCATTCAGAGAGCTGATAGAGGACCTTATTACTGATGAATGTGTTTGGTGCCTTTAGGGCCATTCAGAGAGCTGATAAATGACCTTATTACTGATGAATGTGTTTGGTGCCTTTAGGGCCATTCAGAGAGCTGATAGAGGACCTTATTACTGATGAATGTGTTTGGTGCCTTTAGGGCCATTCAGAGAGCTGATAAATGACCTTATTACTGATGAATGTGTTTGGTGCCTTTAGGGCCATTCAGAGAGCTGATAAATGACCTTATTACTGATGAATGTGTTTGGTGCCTTTAGGGCCATTCAGAGAGCTGATAGAGGACCTTATTACTGATGAATGTGTTTGGTGCCTTTAAGGCCATTCAGAGAGCTGATAAATGACCTTATTACTGATGAATGTGTTTGGTGCCTTTAGGGCCATTCAGAGAGCTGATAAATGACCTTATTACTGATGAATGTGTTTGGTGCCTTTAGGGCCATTCAGAGAGCTGATAGAGGACCTTATTACTGATGAATGTGTTTGGTGCCTTTAGGGCCATTCAGAGAGCTGATAGAGGACCTTATTACTGATGAATGTGTTTGGTGCCTTTAGGGCCATTCAGAGAGCTGATAGAGGACCTTATTACTGATGAATGTGTTTATGATTCTTCCTGCTTGTATTTTCTATGTATCATTTGCAGTGTGTTCTTCTGTAATGTTGGTAATGCAGGACTCATCTGTAAAACAGACCTTGGTCTCAGTATGACTCCCTGAAGAAAATAAAAGGTTAAATAAAAAAATAATATTAAGAAAATGATTATTTATGCTGATGCTTGTGACATCATACTCTCAGAACCCCATTTGGGTTCCATCTGAGACCAGACCATGTGACACAGTGGGGAGATTCAGGTAGAGACCAGACCAGACCAGACCAGACCATGTGACTCAGTGGGGAGATTCAGGTACAGACCAGACCATGTGACTCAGTGGGGAGATTCAGGTAGAGACCAGACCAGACCATGTGACACAGTGGGGAGATTCAGGTAGAGACCAGACCAGACCATGTGACTCAGTGGGGAGATTCAGGTACAGACCAGACCATGTGACTCAGTGGGGAGATTCAGGTAGAGACCAGACCAGACCATGTGACACAGTGGGGAGATTCAGATAGAGACCAGACCAGGCCAGACCATGTGACTCAGTGGGGAGATTCAGGTAGAGACCAGGCCAGACCATGTGACTCAGTGGGGAGATTCAGGTAGAGACCAGACCAGACCATGTGACTCAGTGGGGAGATTCAGGTAGAGACCAGACCAGACCATGTGACTCAGTGGGGAGATTCAGGTAGAGACCAGACCATGTGAGTCAGTGGGGAGATTCAGGTAGAGACCAGACCAGACCATGTGACTCAGTGGGGAGATTCAGGTAGAGACCAGACCAGGCCAGACCATGTGACTCAGTGGGGAGATTCAGGTAGAGACCAGACCAGACACCAGACACTACTTAAAGTGGATTGATTGTTAAAAGTCCCCCAGATAGAGCAGGGAGCAACAGCACCCTATTCTCTAGATAGAACAGGGAGCAACAGCACCCTATTCTCTAGATAGAACAGGGAGCAACAGCACCCTATTCTCTAGATAGAACAGGGAGCAACAGCACCCTATCCTCTAGGAACAGGAGAACAGCACCCTATCCTCTAGGGAGCAACAGCACCCTATTCTCTAGATAGAACAGGGAGCAACAGCACCATATTCTCTAGATAGAACAGGGAGCAACAGCACCCTATTCTCTAGATAGAACAGGGAGCAACAGCACCCTATTCTCTAGATAGAACAGGGAGCAACAGCACCCTATCCTCTAGATAGAACAGGGAGCAACAGCACCCTATCCTCTAGATAGAACAGGGAGCAACAGCACCCTATCCTCTAGATAGAACAGGGAGCAAAAGCACCCTATCCTCTAGATAGAACAGGGAGCAACAGCACCCTATCCTCTAGATAGAACAGGGAGCAACAGCACCCTATTCTCTAGATATAACAGGGAGCAACAGCACCCTATCCTCTAGATAGAACAGGGAGCAACAGCACCCTATTCTCTAGATAGAACAGGAGCAACAGCACCCTATCCTCTAGATAGAACAGGAGCAACAGCACCTATTCTCTAGATAGAACAGGGAGAACTACCAATACGTCTTCAGAAACATGTCACATGTCTTAAGTAGCACCACTCGTCAGGAGACACACACACACCACACACCACACACACACACACACACACACACACACAAACTCCCTCCTCCAGTTGTGCATGTTTTTGTAATTTTGTCTTTAATCAGTCCCATCCTATCCGACTGGACGTTTCCATCCTGCAAACACACACATGCTCTTGTTGCAAAGCACCTGAAAAGTTTATTCCTTCTTGTTTGGCAGTTTAAATCAAGTTTCATCAAGTTATCTTCTCTATTAACGATTTAGATCAACTCCAATGCTTCTGCAGAAAAAATCCCCCAATCACAATCCTCTGTAGCTCCCTATCAAACCGTTCCATGTGAAACCCCAAGCCTCCATCTCTCAATGCCCAAGTAGAATCAGAACACATGTGAAGTGCATCTTAAATGGCACCCTATTCCCTTTATAGTGCACTATGCTTTTAACCAAAGCCCTATGGGATTCAGCCTCTCTCCTGGAACAGGTCAAGATGACAGAACACATATGTCTGTTTTGATAGATGCACGAGTGACTTTTGTGGGAGTTTGGAGGCAGCTTGAAAGCTTGGCAGTGGTGTCTCTTTCTCTGTCCGCCCCAGACAGTAAAGCATTATAAGCATGCAAATGTTCTCAGTGTTTGTCTCTCTCTCTCTCTCTCTCTCTCTCACTCACTCACTCACTCACTCACCACCACTCACTCACTCACTCCTCACCACTCACTCACTCACTCACTCACTCACTCACCACTCACCACTCACTCACTCACTCACTCACTCACTCACTCACTCACTCACTCACTCACTCACTCCCTCTCTCTCTCATCTCTCCTCCCTCCTTCCCAGATTAGGAAATGCTTCAGCTGTACTGCTTGTTTTCTCAGTGTCTGGCGTCAAAAAGCTGTAGATTTACTTTACATCTCTCTTTCCTCTCTCCTCTCTCTCTTTCTCCTCCCTATCTCTACCCCTCTCTCCTCCCTCCCCCTCTCTCTCTCTCTCTCTCTCTCTTTCTCCTCCCTATCTCTACCCCTCTCTCCTCCCTCCCCCTCTCTCTCTCTCCTCTCTCTCTCTCTCTCTCTCTCTCTCTCTTTCTCCTCCCTATCTCTACCCCTCTGTCCTGCCTCTCTTCCCTTCCTAGGAGTTTCCACATAGTGAGCTGAAGGGGAGACAGCTCTTAGACCATCACTGTCCCCTAGAGGGTAAGTAGAAGAATACATGTTTCTATGTTTCAGACTGGTAAGATATTTACATTTACATTTAAGTCATTTAGCAGACGCTCTTATCCAGAGCGAGTAAATGCTTTCATATGCAGAGCACAGATCTGGTCCCGTCATCCACAAAGCGTCTCAGAGTAGTAGCACTGATCTAGGATCTGTCCATATAATATGATCTAAAAGGCTAAACTGATCCTAGGTTGCAAGTTCAAACCCCTGAGTTGACAAGGTACAAATCTGTCGTTCTGCCCCTGAACAGGCAGTTAACCCACTGTTCCTAGGCCGTCATTGAAAATAAGAATTTGTTCTTAACTGACTTGCCTGGTTAAATAAAGGTAAAATTAAATCAAATTAAAATAAGCTCTAACAATCCCTGATGCTGCACAGTTAACTACATGACTTGTATGTACAGCTAAATAACAATGTTTGAGTCCACATTCTATATGAGGCCATGATGAAAAACCTATTTCCTAACATATTTCCTAGTCCAAGTGGATGTTGTAAAGTCTTCAATATAGTCTCATGTCTGTTATGTCTCTGTGTTGTTGGGTTCATGACCCCAGGAAGACTAGCTGTCATCATGTCTGTTACGTCTCTGTGTTGTTGGGTTCATGACCCCAGGAAGACTAGCTGTCATCATGTCTGTTACGTCTCTGTGTTGTTGGGTTCATGACCCCAGGAAGACTAGCTGCCATAATGTCTGTTACGTCTCTGTGTTGTTGGGTTCAGGAAGACTAGCTGTCATCATGTCTGTTATGTCTCTCTGTTGTTGGGTTCATGACCCCAGGAAGACTAGCTGTCATCATGTCTGTTACGTCTCTGTGTTGTTGGGTTCATGACCCCAGGAAGACTAGCTGCCATCATGTCTGTTATGTCTCTGTGTTGTTGGGTTCAGGAAGACTAGCTGTCATCATGTCTGTTATGTCTCTGTGTTGTTGTGTTTAGGACCCCAGGAAGACTAGCTGTCATCATGTCTGTTATGTCTCTGTGTTGTTGGGTTCAGGAAGACTAGCTGTCATCATGTCTGTTATGTCTCTGTGTTGTTGTGTTTAGGACCCCAGGAAGACTAGCTGTCATCATGTCTGTTATGTCTCTGTGTTGTTGGGTTCATGACCCCAGGAAGACTAGCTGTCATCATGTCTGTTATGTCTCTGTGTTGTTGTGTTTAGGACCCCAGGAAGACTAGCTGTCATCATGTCTGTTACGTCTCTGTGTTGTTGGGTTCATGACCCCAGGAAGACTAGCTGTCATCATGTCTGTTATGTCTCTGTGTTGTTGTGTTTAGGACCCCAGGAAGACTAGCTGTCATCATGTCTGTTATGTCTCTGTGTTGTTGGGTTCAGGAAGACTAGCTGTCATCATGTCTGTTATGTCTCTGTGTTGTTGGGTTCAGGACCCCAGGAAGACTAAAGCTGTCATCATGTCTGTTATGTCTCTGTGTTGTTGGGTTCAGGACCCCAGGAAGACTAGCTGTCATCATGTCTGTTATGTCTCTGTGTTGTTGTGTTTAGGACCCCAGAAGACTAGTCATCATGTCTGTTATGTCTCTCTGTGTTGTTCAGGAAGACTAGGTCATCATGTTATGTCTCCCAGGAAGACTAGCTGTCATCATGTCTGTTATGTCTCTGTGTTGTTGTGTTTATGACCCCAGGAAGACTAGCTGTCATCATGTCTGTTATGTCTCTGTGTTGTTGGGTTCAGGAAGACTAGCTGTCATCATGTCTGTTATGTCTCTGTGTTGTTGGGTTTAGGACCCCAGGAAGACCCTGTTAGTTCAGAAGACTAGCTGTCATCATGTCTGTTATGTCTCTATGTTGTTGGGTTTAGGATCCCAGGAAGACTAGCTGTCATCATGTCTGTTATGTCTCCAGGAAGACTAGCTGTCATCATGTCTGTTATGTCTCTGGTTGTTGGGTTCATAACCCCAGGAAGACTAGAAGGTCATCATGTCTGTTATGTCTCTGTGTTGTTGGGTTTAGGACCCCAGGAAGACTAGCTGTCATCATGTCTATTATGTCTCTGTGTTGTTGGGTTCATGACCCCATGAAGACTAGCTGTCATCATGTCTGTTATGTCTCTGTGTTGTTGTGTTTAGACACCAGGAAGACTAGCTGTCATCATGTCTGTTATGTCTCTGTGTTGTTGGGTTCAT
>NW_027038945.1:0-2500 GCF_034236695.1 Oncorhynchus nerka
GTGTTTGTATGTGTGTGTTTAGGTGTGTGTGTGTGTGTGTGTGTGTGTGTGTGTGTGTTTGTGTTTGTATGTGTGTGTTTAGGTGTGTGTGTGTGTGTGTGTGTGTGTGTGCCTGTGCCAAAAGAGCATCTGCCACTATAAAGGGATAGTTGACCACAGTAACATACTGTATCTGATATTAAAGGGGTAGTTGACCACAGTAACATACTGTATCTGATATTAAAGGGGTAGTTGACCACAGTAACATACTGTATCTGATATTAAAGGGATAGTTGACCACAGTAACATACTGTATCTGATATTAAAGGGATAGTTGACCACAGTAACATACTGTATCTGATATTAAAGGGATAGTTGACCACAGTAACATACTGTATCTGATATTAAAGGGATAGTTGACCACAGTAACATACTGTATCTGATATTAAAGGGATAGTTGACCACAGTAACATACTGTATCTGATATTAAAGGGATAGTTGACCACAGTAACATACTGTATCTGATATTAAAGGGGTAGTTGACCACAGTAACATACTGTATCTGATATTAAAGGGATAGTTGACCACAGTAACATACTGTATCTGATATTAAAGGGATAGTTGACCACAGTAACATACTGTATCTGATATTAAAGGGATAGTTGACCACAGTAACATACTGTATCTGATATTAAAGGGATAGTTGACCACAGTGACATACTGTATCTGATATTAAAGGGATAGTTGACCACAGTAACATACTGTATCTGATATTAAAGGGATAGTTGACCACAGTAACATACTGTATCTGATATTAAAGGGATAGTACTGAGCCACAACTCTCTCTCTGCACTGAGCCACATCTCTCTCTCTCTGCACTGAGCCACATCTCTCTCCCTCTGCACTGAGCCACATCTCTCTCTCTGCACTGAGCCACATCTCTCTCTCTCTCTGCACTGAGCCACATCTCTCTCTCTCTCTGCACTGAGCCACATCTATCTCTCTCTCTGCACTGAGCCACATCTCTCTCTCTCTCTGCACTGAGCCACATCTATCTCTCTCTCTGCACTGAGCCACACCTCTCCCTCTCTGTACTGAGCCACATCTCTCTCTCTCTGCACTGAGCCACATCTCTCTCTCTGCACTGAGCCACATCTCTCTCTCTCTCTGCACTGAGCCACATCTCTCTCTCTCTGCACTGAGCCACATCTCTCGCTCTCTCTCTGCACTGAGCCACATCTCTCGCTCTCTGCACTGAGCCACATCTCTCTCTCTTTGCACTGAGCCACATATGTCTCTCTCTCTGCAGTGAGCCACATCTCTCACTCTCTCTGCACTGAGCCACATCTCTCTCTCTCTGCACTGAGCCACATCTCTCTCTCTCTCTGCACTGAGCCACACCTATCTCTCTCTCTGCACTGAGCCACATCTCTCTCTCTCTCTGCACTGAGCCACATCTATCTCTCTCTCTCTGCACTGAGCCACATCTCTCTCTCTGCACTGAGCCACATCTCTCTCTCTCTCTGCACTGAGCCACATCTCTCTCTCTCTGCACTGAGCCACATCTCTCTCTCTCTCTCTGCACTGAGCCACATCTCTCTCTCTCTCTGCACTGAGCCACATCTCTCTCTCTCTGCACTGAGCCACATCTCTCTCTCTCTCTGCATAGAGCCACATCTCTCTCCCTCTGCACTGAGCCACATCTCTCTCTGCACTGAGCCACATCTCTCTCTCTCTCTGCACTGAGCCACATCTCTCTCTCTCTCTGCACTGAGCCACATCTCTCGCTCTCTCTCTGCACTGAGCCACATCTCTCGCTCTCTGCACTGAGCCACATCTCTCTCTCTTTGCACTGAGCCACATATGTCTCTCTCTCTGCAGTGAGCCACATCTCTCTCTCTTTGCACTGAGCCACATCTCTCTCTCTCTCTGCACTGAGCCACATCTCTCTCTCTCTCTCTGCACTGAGCCACATCTCTCTCTCTGCACTGAGCCACATCTCTCTCTCTGCACTGAGCCACATCTCTCTCTCTGCACTGAGCCACATCTCTCTCTCTGCACTGAGCCACATCTCTCTCCCTCTGCATAGAGCCACATCTCTCTGTCTCTGCACTGAGCCACATCTCTCTCTCTGCACTGAGCCACATCTCTCTCTCTCTGCACTGAGACACATCTCTCTCTCTGCACTGAGCCACATCTCTCTCTCTCTGCACTGAGACACATCTCTCTCTCTGCACTGAGCCACATCTCTCTCCCTCTGCATTGAGCCACATCTCTCTCCCTCTGCATTGAGCCACATCTCTCTCTCTCTGCACTGAGCCACATCTCTCTCTCTGCACTGAGCCACATCTCTCTCTGCACTGAGCCACATCTCTCTCTCTGCACTGAGCCACATCTCTCTCCCTCTGCATTGAGCCACATCTCTCTCTCTCTGCATTGAGCCACATCTCTCTCCCTCTCCATTGAGCCACATCTCTCTCTCTGCATTGAGCCACATCTCTCTCTCTCTGCATTGAGCCAC
>NW_027038945.1:7500-10000 GCF_034236695.1 Oncorhynchus nerka
TCTAGGAACAGTGGGTTAACTGGTCTAGGAACAGTCTAGGAACAGTGGGTTAACTGGTCTAGGAACAGTGGGTTAACTGGTCTAGGAACAGTGGGTTAACTGGTCTAGGAACAGTGGGTTAACTGGTCTAGAAACAGTGGGTTAACTGGTCTAGGAACAGTGGAACAGTGGGTTAACTTGCCTTGGAACAGTGGGTTAACTGGTCTAGGAACAGTGGGTTAACTGGTCTAGGAACAGTGGGGTTAACTGGTCTAGGAACAGTGGGTTAACTGGTCTAGGAACAGTGGGTTAACTGGTCTAGGATCAGTGGGTTAACTGGTCTAGGAACTGTGGGTTAACTGGCCTAGGAACAGTGGAACAGTGGGTTAACTGGTCTAGGAACAGTGGAACAGTGGGTTAACTGGTCTAGGAACAGTGGGTTAACTGGTCTAGGAACAGTGGGTTAACTGGTCTAGGAACAGTGGGTTAACAGGAACAGTGGGTTAACTGGTCTAGGAACAGTGGGTTAACTGGTCTAGGAACAGTGGGTTAACTGGTCTAGGAACAGTGGGTTAACTGGTCTAGGAACAGTGGGTTAACTGGTCTAGGAACAGTGGGTTAACTGGTGGGTGGGTTAACTGGTCTAGGAACAGTGGGTTAACTGGTCTAGGAACAGTGGGTTAACTGGTCTAGGAAAGTGGTGGGTTAACTGGTCTAGGAACAGTGGGTTAACTGGTCTAGGAACAGTGGGTTAACTGGTCTAGGAACAGTGGAAGTGGGTTAACTGGTCTGGAACAGTGGGTTAACTGGTCTAGGAACAGTGGGTAGGAACAGTGGGTTAACTGGTCTAGGAACAGTGGGTTAACTGGTGGAACAGTGGGTTAACTGGTCTAGGAACAGTGGAACAGTGGGTTAACTGGTCTAGGAACAGTGGGTTAACTGGCCTAGGAACAGTGGGTTAACTGGTCTAGGAGTGGAACAGTGGGTTAACTGGTCTAGAAAACAGTGGGTTAAGGAACAGTGGAACAGTGGGTTAACTGGTCTAGGAACAGTGGGTTAACTGGTCTAGGAACAGTGGAACAGTGGGTTAACTGGTCTAGGAACAGTGGGTTAACTGGCCTAGGAACAGTGGAACAGTGGGTTAACTGGTCTAGGAACAGTGGGTTAACTGGCCTAGGAACAGTGGGTTAACTGGTCTAGAAACAGTGGGTTAACTGGTCTAGGAACAGTGGAACAGTGGGTTAACTGGTCTAGGAACAGTGGGTTAACTGGCCTAGGAACAGTGGAACAGTGGGTTAACTGGTCTAGGAACAGAACACTGGTCTAGGTGGGTTAACTAGGAACAGTGGGTTAACTGGCCTAGGAACAGTGGAACAGTGGGTTAACTGGTCTAGGAACAGTGGGTTAACTGGCCTAGGAACAGTGGGTTAACTGGTCTAGAAACAGTGGGTTAACTGGTCTAGGAACAGTGGAACAGTGGGTTAACTTGCCTTGGAACAGTGGGTTAACTGGTCTAGAAACAATGGGTTAACTGGTCTAGGAACAGTGGGTAAACTGGTCTAGGAACAGTGGGTTAACTGGTCTAGGAACAGTGGGTAAACTGGTCTAGGAACAGTGGGTTAACTGGTCTAGGAACAGTGGAACAGTGGATTAACTGCATTGTTCAGGGGCAGAATGACAGATCTTTACCTTGTCGGCTCAGAGATTCGATCTTGCAACTTTTCTGTCATTAGTCCAACACTCTAACCACTAGGCTATCACCCGCCACTACTCACTGTTTAGCACATGGCCTCTCATGTGATTCCTTAAAGAGATGGGTGGGGCTAAAGCTTTAGAGGGTGTGAACGATGCTGAATGGGTGGGGCTAAAGCTTTAGAGGGTGTGAACGATGCCGAATGGGTGGGGCTAAAGCTTTAGAGGGTGTGAACGATGCTGAATGGGTGGGGCTAAAGCTTTAGAGGGTGTGAACAATGCTGAATGGGTGGGGCTAAAGCTTCAGAGGGTGTGAATGATGCCGAATGGGTGGGGCTAAAACTTTAGAGGGTGTGAACGATGCCGAATGGGTGGGGCTAAAGCTTTAGAGGGTGTGAACGATGCCGAATGGGTGGGGTAAAGGTTTAGAGGGTGTGAACGATGCCGAATGGGTTTAGACAAAGAGCTCTCTCTTACCAAAACATTCAAACGCCATTTTCTCAAAAAATTTGTTTACAAGTTTATCAACTTTCAAAGCAGAATAACTTTCCCATTGTTTCCTCAAAAAGGCAGTGTATGATATTCCATTAACACGGCTACCCTGTTGCTAGGCTACCCTGTCGCTAGGCTACTTGTCATTACATCATATCACCATACATTAACACGGCTACCCTGTTGCTAGGCTACCCTGTCGCTAGGCTACTTGTCATTACATCATATCACCATACATTAACACGGCTACCCTGTTGCTAGGCTACCCTGTTGCTAGGCTACCCTGTTGCTAGGCTACCCTGTCGCTAGGCTCTACTTTTATGTAAAAAAAACGATT
>NW_027038945.1:15000-25000 GCF_034236695.1 Oncorhynchus nerka
AGTCAACTCACTGGGTTCAGCAGGACAGTAAGGCGTTAACTCACTGGGTTCAGCAGGACAGTCAGGAGTTAACTCACTGGGTTCAGCAGGACAGTAAGGAGTTAACTCACTGGGTTCAGCAGGACAGTCAGGAGTTAACTCACTGGGTTCAGCAGGACAGTAAGGAGTCAACTCACTGGGTTCAGCAGGACAGTAAGGAGTTAACTCACTGGGTTCAGCAGGACAGTAAGGAGTTAACTCACTGGGTTCAGCAGGACAGTAAGGAGTTAACTCACTGGGTTCAGCAGGACAGTAAGGAGTTAACTCACTGGGTTCAGTAGGACAGTAAGGAGTTAACTCACTGGGTTCAGCAGGACAGTAAGGAGTTAACTCACTGGGTTCAGCAGGACAGTCAGGAGTTAACTCACTGGGTTCAGTAGGGCAGTAAGGAGTTAACTCACTGGGTTCAGTAGGACAGTAAGGAGTTAACTCACTGGGTTCAGTAGGACAGTAAGGAGTTAACTCACTGGGTTCAGTAGGACAGTAAGGAGTCAACTCACTGGGTTCAGCAGGACAGTAAGGCGTTAACTCACTGGGTTCAGCAGGACAGTCAGGAGTTAACTCACTGGGTTCAGCAGGACAGTAAGGAGTTAACTCACTGGGTTCAGCAGGACAGTCAGGAGTTAACTCACTGGGTTCAGCAGGACAGTAAGGAGTCAACTCACTGGGTTCAGCAGGACAGTAAGGAGTTAACTCACTGGGTTCAGCAGGACAGTAAGGAGTTAACTCACTGGGTTCAGCAGGACAGTAAGGAGTTAACTCACTGGGTTCAGCAGGATAGTAAGGAGTTAACTCACTGGGTTCAGTAGGACAGTAAGGAGTTAACTCACTGGGTTCAGTAGGACAGTAAAGGAGTTAACTCACTGGGTTCAGTAGGACAGTAAGGAGTTAACTCACTGGGTTCAATAGGACAGTAAGGAGTTAACTCACTGGGTTCAGTAGGACAGTAAGGAGTTAACTCACTGGGTTCAGTAGGACAGTAAGGAGTTAACTCACTGGGTTCAGTAGGACAGTAAATGAGTTAACTCACTGGGTTCAGTAGGACAGTAAGGAGTTAACTCACTGGGTTCAGTAGGACAGTAAGGAGTTAACTCACTGGGTTCAGTAGGACAGTAAGGAGTCAACTCACTGGGTTCAGCAGGACAGTAAGGCGTTAACTCACTGGGTTCAGCAGGACAGTCAGGAGTTAACTCACTGGGTTCAGCAGGACAGTAAGGAGTTAACTCACTGGGTTCAGCAGGACAGTCAGGAGTTAACTCACTGGGTTCAGCAGGACAGTAAGGAGTCAACTCACTGGGTTCAGCAGGACAGTAAGGAGTTAACTCACTGGGTTCAGCAGGACAGTAAGGAGTTAACTCACTGGGTTCAGCAGGACAGTAAGGAGTTAACTCACTGGGTTCAGCAGGATAGTAAGGAGTTAACTCACTGGGTTCAGTAGGACAGTAAGGAGTTAACTCACTGGGTTCAGTAGGACAGTAAAGGAGTTAACTCACTGGGTTCAGTAGGACAGTAAGGAGTTAACTCACTGGGTTCAATAGGACAGTAAGGAGTTAACTCACTGGGTTCAGTAGGACAGTAAGGAGTTAACTCACTGGGTTCAGTAGGACAGTAAGGAGTTAACTCACTGGGTTCAGTAGGACAGTAAATGAGTTAACTCACTGGGTTCAGTAGGACAGTAAGGAGTTAACTCACTGGGTTCAGTAGGACAGTAAGGAGTTAACTCACTGGGTTCAGTAGGACAGTAAGGAGTCAACTCACTGGGTTCAGCAGGACAGTAAGGCGTTAACTCACTGGGTTCAGCAGGACAGTCAGGAGTTAAATCACTGGGTTCAGCAGGACAGTAAGGAGTTAACTCACTGGGTTCAGCAGGACAGTCAGGAGTTAACTCACTGGGTTCAGCAGGACAGTAAGGAGTCAACTCACTGGGTTCAGCAGGACAGTAAGGAGTTAACTCACTGGGTTCAGCAGGACAGTAAGGAGTTAACTCACTGGGTTCAGCAGGACAGTAAGGAGTTAACTCACTGGGTTCAGCAGGACAGTAAGGAGTTAACTCACTGGGTTCAGCAGGACAGTAAGGAGTTAACTCACTGGGTTCAGCAGGACAGTAAGGAGTTAACTCACTGGGTTCAGTAGGACAGTAAGGAGTTAACTCACTGGGTTCAGCAGGACAGTAAGGAGTTAACTCACTGGGTTCAGCAGGACAGTAAGGAGTTAACTCACTGGGTTCAGTAGGGCAGTAAGGAGTTAACTCACTGGGTTCAGTAGGACAGTAAGGAGTTAACTCACTGGGTTCAGTAGGACAGTAAGGAGTCAACTCACTGGGTTCAGCAGGACAGTAAGGCGTTAACTCACTGGGTTCAGCAGGACAGTCAGGAGTTAACTCACTGGGTTCAGCAGGACAGTAAGGAGTTAACTCACTGGGTTCAGCAGGACAGTCAGGAGTTAACTCACTGGGTTCAGCAGGACAGTAAGGAGTCAACTCACTGGGTTCAGCAGGACAGTAAGGAGTTAACTCACTGGGTTCAGCAGGACAGTAAGGAGTTAACTCACTGGGTTCAACAGGACAGTAAGGAGTTAACTCACTGGGTTCAGCAGGACAGTAAGGAGTTAACTCACTGGGTTCAGTAGGACAGTAAGGAGTTAACTCACTGGGTTCAGCAGGACAGTAAGGAGTTAACTCACTGGGTTCAGCAGGGCAGTAAGGAGTTAACTCACTGGGTTCAGTATGGCAGTAAGGAGTTAGTTAACTCACTGGGTTCAGTAGGACAGTAAGGAGTTAACTCACTGGGTTCAGTAGGACAGTAAGGAGTTAACTCACTGGGTTCAGCAGGACAGTAAGGAGTTAACTCACTGGGTTCAGTAGGGCAGTAAGGAGTTAACTCACTGGGTTCAGCAGGACAGTAAGGAGTTAACTCACTGGGTTCAGCAGGACAGTCAGGAGTTAACTCACTGGGTTCAGCAGGACAGTAAGGAGTCAACTCACTGGGTTCAGCAGGACAGTAAGGAGTTAACTCACTGGGTTCAGCAGGACAGTAAAGGGTGTTAACTCACTGGGTTCAGTAGGACAGTAAAGGAGTTAACTCACTGGGTTCAGTAGGACAGTAAGGAGTTAACTCACTGGGTTCAGCAGGACAGTAAGGAGTTAACTCACTGGGTTCAGCAGGACAGTAAGGAGTTAACTCACTGGGTTCAGCAGGACAGTAAGGAGTTAACTCACTGGGTTCAGCAGGACAGTAAGGAGTTAACTCACTGGGTTCAGCAGGACAGTAAGGAGTTAACTCACTGGGTTCAGTAGGAAAGTAAGGAGTTAACTCACTGGGTTCAGCAGGACAGTCAGGAGTTTACTCACTGGGTTCAGCAGGACAGTAAGGAGTTAACTCACTGGGTTCAGCAGGACAGTAAGGAGTTAACTCACTGGGTTCAGTAGGACAGTAAGGAGTTAACTCACTGGGTTCAATAGGACAGTAAGGAGTTAACTCACTGGGTTCAGCAGGACAGTCAGGAGTTAACTCACTGGGTTCAGTAGGACAGTAAGGAGTTAACTCACTGGGTTCATTAGGACAGTAAGGAGTTAACTCACTGGGTTCAGCAGGACAGTAAGGAGTTAACTCACTGGGTTCAGTAGGACAGTAAGGAGTTAACTCACTGGGTTCAATAGGACAGTAAGGAGTTAACTCACTGGGTTCAGTAGGACAGTAAGGAGTTAACTCACTGGGTTCAATAGGACAGTAAGGAGTTAACTCACTGGGTTCAATAGGACAGTAAGGAGTTAACTCACTGGGTTCAGCAGGACAGTCAGGAGTTAACTCACTGGGTTCAATAGGACAGTAAGGAGTTAACTCACTGGGTTCAGCAGGACAGTAAGGAGTTAACTCACTGGGTTCAGCAGGACAGTAAGGAGTTAACTCACTGGGTTCAGTAGGACAGTAAGGAGATAACTCACTGGGTTCAGCAGGACAGTAAGGAGTTAACTCACTGGGTTCAGTAGGACAGTAAGGAGTTAACTCACTGGGTTCAGCAGGACAGTAAGGAGTTAACTCACTGGGTTCAGCAGGACAGTAAGGAGTTAACTCACTGGGTTCAGCAGGACAGTAAGGAGTTAACTCACTGGGTTCAATAGGACAGTAAGGAGTTAACTCACTGGGTTCAGCAGGACAGTAAGGAGTTAACTCACTGGGTTCAGCAGGACAGTCAGGAGTTAACTCACTGGGTTCAGTAGGACAGCAAGGAGTTAACTCACTGGGTTCAGTAGGACAGTAAGGAGTTAACTCACTGGGTTCAGTAGGACAGTAAGGAGTTAACTCACTGGGTTCATTAGGACAGTAAGGAGTTAACTCACTGGGTTCAGCAGGACAGTCAGGAGTTAACTCACTGGGTTCAGTAGGACAGTAAGGAGTTAACTCACTGGGTTCATTAGGACAGTAAGGAGTTAACTCACTGGGTTCAGCAGGACAGTAAGGAGTTAACTCACTGGGTTCAGTAGGACAGTAAGGAGTTAACTCACTGGGTTCAATAGGACAGTAAGGAGTTAACTCACTGGGTTCAGCAGGACAGTAAGGAGTTAACTCACTGGGTTCAGCAGGACAGTAAGGAGTTAACTCACTGGGTTCAGTAGGACAGTAAGGAGTTAACTCACTGGGTTCAGCAGGACAGTAAGGAGTTAACTCACTGGGTTCAATAGGACAGTAAGGAGTTAACTCACTGGGTTCAGCAGGACAGTAAGGAGTTAACTCACTGGGTTCAGTAGGACAGTAAGGAGTTAACTCACTGGGTTCAGCAGGACAGTAAGGAGTTAACTCACTGGGTTCAGTAGGACAGTAAGGAGTTAACTCACTGGGTTCAATAGGACAGTAAGGAGTTAACTCACTGGGTTCAGCAGGACAGTAAGGAGTTAACTCACTGGGTTCAGCAGGACAGTCAGGAGTTAACTCACTGGGTTCAGCAGGACAGTAAGGAGTCAACTCACTGGGTTCAGCAGGACAGTAAGGAGTTAACTCACTGGGTTCAGCAGGACAGTAAGGAGTTAACTCACTGGGTTCAGCAGGACAGTAAGGAGTTAACTCACTGGGTTCAGCAGGACAGTAAGGAGTTAACTCACTGGGTTCAGTAGGACAGTAAGGAGTTAACTCACTGGGTTCAGTAGGACAGTAAGGAGTTAACTCACTGGGTTCAGTAGGACAGTAAGGAGTTAACTCACTGGGTTCAGTAGGACAGTAAGGAGTTAACTCACTGGGTTCAGTAGGACAGTAAGGAGTTAACTCACTGGGTTCAGTAGGACAGTAAGGAGTTAACTCACTGGGTTCAATAGGACAGTAAGGAGTTAACTCACTGGGTTCAGTAGGACAGTAAGGAGTTAACTCACTGGGTTCAGTAGGACAGTAAGGAGTTAACTCACTGGGTTCAGTAGGACAGTAAGGAGTTAACTCACTGGGTTCAGTAGGACAGTAAGGAGTTAACTCACTGGGTTCAGCAGGACAGTAAGGAGTTAACTCACTGGGTTCAGCAGGACAGTAAGGAGTTAACTCACTGGGTTCAGTAGGACAGTAAGGAGTTAACTCACTGGGTTCAGCAGGACAGTAAGGAGTTAACTCACTGGGTTCAGCAGGACAGTAAGGAGTTAACTCACTGGGTTCAGCAGGACAGTAAGGAGTTAACTCACTGGGTTCAGCAGGACAGTAAGGAGTTAACTCACTGGGTTCAGCAGGACAGTAAGGAGTTAACTCACTGGGTTCAGTAGGACAGTAAGGAGATAACTCACTGGGTTCAGCAGGACAGTAAGGAGTTAACTCACTGGATTCAATAGGACAGTAAGGAGTTAACTCACTGGGTTCAGCAGGACAGTAAGGAGTTAACTCACTGGGTTCAGTAGGACAGTAAGGAGTTAACTCACTGGGTTCAGCAGGACAGTAAGGAGTTAACTCACTGGGTTCAGCAGGACAGTAAGGAGTTAACTCACTGGGTTCAATAGGACAGTAAGGAGTTAACTCACTGGGTTCAGCAGGACAGTAAGGAGTTAACTCACTGGGTTCAGCAGGACAGTCAGGAGTTAACTCACTGGGTTCAGCAGGACCGTAAGGAGTCAACTCACTGGGTTCAGCAGGACAGTAAGGAGTTAACTCACTGGGTTCAGCAGGATGGTAAGGAGTTAACTCACTGGGTTCAGCAGGACAGTAAGGAGTTAACTCACTGGGTTCAGCAGGACAGTAAGGAGTTAACTCACTGGGTTCAGTAGGACAGTAAGGAGTTAACTCACTGGGTTCAGTAGGACAGTAAGGAGTTAACTCACTGGGTTCAGTAGGACAGTAAGGAGTTAACTCACTGGGTTCAGTAGGACAGTAAGGAGTTAACTCACTGGGTTCAGTAGGACAGTAAGGAGTTAACTCACTGGGTTCAGTAGGACAGTAAGGAGTTAACTCACTGGGTTCAATAGGACAGTAAGGAGTTAACTCACTGGGTTCAGCAGGACAGTAAGGAGTTAACTCACTGGGATCAGTAGGACAGTAAGGAGTTAACTCACTGGGTTCAGTAGGACAGTAAGGAGTTAACTCACTGGGTTCAGTAGGACAGTAAGGAGTTAACTCACTGGGTTCAGCAGGGCAGTAAGGAGTTAACTCACTGGGTTCAGCAGGACAGTAAGGAATTAACTCACTGGGTTCAGTAGGACAGTCAGGAGTTAACTCACTGAGTTCAGCAGGACAGTAAGGAGTTAACTCACTGGGTTCAGCAGGACAGTAAGGAGTTAACTCACTGGGTTCAGCAGGACAGTAAGGAGTTAACTCACTGGGTTCAGCAGGGCAGTAAGGAGTTAACTCACTGGGTTCAGTAGGACAGTAAGGAGTTAACTCACTGGGTTCAGCAGGACAGTAAGGAGTTAACTCACTGGGTTCAGCAGGACAGTAAGGAGTTAACTCACTGGGTTCAGTAGGACAGTAAGGAGTTAACTCACTGGGTTCAGTAGGACAGTAAGGAGTTAACTCACTGGGTTCAGCAGGACAGTAAGGAGTTAACTCACTGGGTTCAGCAGGACAGTAAGGAGTTAACTCACTGGGTTCAGTAGGACAGTAAGGAGTTAACTCACTGGGTTCATTAGGACAGTAAGGAGTTAACTCACTGGGTTCAGCAGGACAGTCAGGAACAGTTCTCCTCCCATGATGCTCTTCTCCAGTTCTTTAGGTCCTCCAGGATAGTCCTCATAGTAAATGGTGTGTGTAAACAACCCACACGTCTGACGTGGCAGCACCTACACACACACACACACACACACACACACACACACACACACACACACACACACACACACACACACACACACACACACACACACACACACACACACACACACGCACGCACACGCACACACACACACGCACACACACACACACACACACACAGACACACACACACACACACACACACACACACACACACACACACACACACACACACACACACAGACACACACACACACACACACACAAAAAAACACAGAATTGTAAATTAGGAGAGGAGAGGAGAGGAGAGGAGAGGAGAGGAGAGGAGAGGAGAGGAGAGGAGAGATAGACTAACTTCAGTTAGTGCTAAATACGGCTGCTAGAATCCTGACTAGAACCAAAACATTTGATCATATTACTCCAGTGCTAGCCTCCCTACACTGGCTTCCTGTTAAGGCAAGGGCTGATGTCAAGGTTTTACTGCTAACCTACAAAGTATTACATGGGCTTGCTCCTACCTACCTTTCTGATTTGGTCCTGCCGTACATACCTACACGTACGCTACGGTCACAAGACGCAGGCCTCCTAATTGTCCCTAGAATTTCTAAGCAAACAGCTGGAGACAGGGCTTTCTCCTTATAGAGCTCCATTTTTATGGAATGGTCTGCCTACCCATGTCAGAGACGCAAACTCGGTCTCGACCTTTAAGTCTTTACTGAAGACTCATCTCTTCAGTGGGTCATATGATTGAGTGTAGTCTGGCCCAGGAGTGTGAAGGTGAACGGAAAGGCTCTGGAGCAACAAACCATCCTTGCTGTCTCTGCCTGGCTGGTTCCCCTCTTTCCACTGGGATTCTCTGCCTCTAACCCCATTACAGGGGCTGAGTCACTGGCTTACTGGGGCTCTCTCATGCCGTCCCTGGAGGGGGTGCATCACTTGAGTGGGTTGAGTCACTGATGTGATCTTTCTGTCTGGGTTGGCACCCCCCCCCCCTTGGGTTGTGCCGTGGCGGAGATCTTTGTGGGCTATTCTCGGCCTTGTCTCAGGATGGTAAGTTGGTGGTTGAAGATATCCCTCTAGTGGTGTGGGGCTGCGCTTTGGCAAAGTGGGTCGGGTTATATCCTTCCTGTTTGGCCCTGTCCGGGGGTGTCCTCGGATGGGGCCACAGTTTCTCCTGACCCCTCCTGTCTCAGCCTCCAGTATTTATGCTGGGGGGGAGGCTAGGGTCAGTTTGTTATATCTGGAGTCCTTCTCCTGTCCTATTCGGTGTCCTGTGTGATTTTAAGTATGCTCTCTCTAATTCTCTCTTTCTCTCTTTCTTTCTCTCTCTCGGAGGACCTGAGCCTTAGGACCATGCCCCAGGACTACCTGGCATGATGACTCCTTGCTGTCCCCAGTCCACCTGGCCGTGCTGCTGCTCCAATTTCAACTGTTCTGCTATTTTCAACTCTCTAGAGACAGCAGGAGTGGTAGAGATACTCTGAATGATCGGCTATGAAAAGCCAACTGACATTTACTCCTGACGTGCTGCACCCTCGACAACTACTGTGATTATTATTATTTGACCCTGCTGGTCATCTATGAACATTTGAACATCTTGGCCATGTTCTATTATAATCTCCACCTGGCACAGCCAGAAGAGGACTGGCTACCCCACATAGCCTGGTTCCTCTCTAGGTTTATAATCTCCACCCGGCACAGCCAGAAGAGGACTGGCCACCCCTCATAGCCTGGTTCCTCTCTAGGTTTCTTCCTAGGTTCTGACCTTTCTAGGGAGTTTTTCCTCATAGCCTGGTTCCTCTCTAGGTTTCTTCCTAGGTTTTGGCCTTTCTAGGGAGTTTTTCCTCATAGCCTGGTTCCTCTCTGGCCTTTCTAGGGAGTTTTTCCTAGCCACCGTGCTTCTACACCAACAAGCATTGCTTGCTGTTTGGGGTTTTAGGCTGGGTTTCTGTACAGCACTTTGAGATATCAGCTGATCTAAGAAGGGCTATATAAATACATTTGATTTGAGATGGGAGGGGAGATGAGAGGTCAAGTGAAGAGATACACACACACACACAGAACTATTCACTGATGCTGAATACACAGTGGCTTCAGACAGTATCCCCTACACTTATTCCCTCTTGTGTTTTAGGTTATTGTCCTGCTGAAAGGTGAATTCATCTCCCAGTGTCTGGTGGAAAGCAGACTGAACCAGGTTATTGTCCTGCTGAAAGGTGAATTCTTCTCCCAGTGTCTGGTGGAAAGCAGAGTGAACCAGGTTATTCATCTCCCAGTGTCTGGTGGAAAGCAGACTGAACCAGGTTATTCATCTCCCAGTGTCTGGTGGAAAGCAGACTGAACCAGGTTATTGTCCTGCTGAAAGGTGAATTCATCTCCCAGTGTCTGGTGGAAAGCAGACTGAACCAGGTTATTGTCCTGCTGAAAGGTGAATTCATCTCCCAGTGTCTGGTGGAAAGCAGAGTGAACCAGGTTTTCCCTAGGATTTTGCTCCATTCTGTTCTTTTTTATCCTGAAAAACTCTCCAGTCCTTAACGATGACAAGCATACCCCATACCATGATGCAGCCACCACTATGCTTGAAAATATGGAGAGTGATACTCAGTAATGTGTTGTATTGCATTTGTCCTAAACATAACACTTTGTATTCAGGACAAAAGTTAATTGCTTTGCAACATTTCTTGTATAAATTTAGTGACTTGTTGCAAACAGGATGTTTGGAATAGTTGTACTCTGTACAGGCTTCCTTC
>NW_027038945.1:30000-42486 GCF_034236695.1 Oncorhynchus nerka
AATGTCTGGGTGTTTTAAATGTCTGGGTGTTATAAATGTCTGGGTGTTTTAAATGTCTGGGTGTTCTAAATGTCTGAGTGTTCTAAATGTCTGGGTGTTTTAAATGTCTGGGTGTTCTAAATGTCTGAGTGTTCTAAATGTATGAGTGTTCTAAATGTCTGGATGTTCTAAATGTCTGGATGTTCTAAATGTCTGGGTGTTCTAAATGTCCGGGTGTTCTAAATGTCTGAGTGTTCGATATGTCTGAGTGTGTTAGATCTCATGTGTTACATTCTCCTACATTCATTTTACATTTCCACAAACTTCAAAGTGTTTCCTTTCAAATGATACCAATAATATGCATAGTTAAATAAAGGTTACATTTGAAATAATAAAAAATTATATCAGGCAGTTAGATTTGGGTGTCATTTTCCTCCCCCCTCTCTCTCCTCTCTCTTTCCCCCTTTTCTCCTATCTCTTTCCCATTCCCTCCTCTCCTCTCCCCTCTCCTCTCTCTCCTCTTTCTCATCTCTCTCCTCTCTCCTTTCTCTCCTCTCTCTTTCCCCTTCCCTCCTCTCCCTTCTCCTCTCTCCTCTTTCTCATCTCTCTCATTCCCCTTTCTCTCTTTCCCCCCTCTCCTCTTCTCTCCCCTTCCCTTTCTCCCCTCTCGTTCCCCTTCCCTCCTCTCTCCTCCCCTTTCTTCTCCTCTCCCCTTCCCTTTCTCTCCTCCCTCTTTCCCCTTGCCTCCTCTCCCCTCTCTCCTCTCGTTCCCCTTCCCTCCTCTCTCCTCCCCTTTCTTCTCCTCTCCCCTTCCCTTTCTCTCCTCCCTCTTTCCCCTTGCCTCCTCTCCCCTATCTTCTCTCTCTCTCCTCTCTCTCCTCCCCATTCTCTCCTCTCTCTTTCCACTTCCCTCCTCTCTCCTCTCTTCTCTCTCTCCCCAATTTCTTCTCCTCTCTCTCTTCCCCTTTTTCTTCTCTTACTTTCCCCTTCCCTCTCTCTTCCCTCTCTTCTCTCTCTCCCTATCTCCTCTCTCACTCCCCCTCTCTGTTCTCTCTTCCTCCTTCTCTCTCATTCTCCTCCCCCTCTCATTCCATTTCCCTCTCCCCCATATTTCTCCTCCCCCTCTACTTCCATACTTCTCTCAATGTCTCTGTGAAAATGTCAAATTCTCTGAAGACAACTGTTTTATTTTAAAGGAAGGCTGATACAGCAGTATCATTCTCTTGTCTCTTTCTCTCCATCTATCCCCATCTCTCTCTCTTTCTCTCAGTCTGTCTCTCTCCTCTCTCCATCTATCCCTGTCTCTCTCTCTTTCTCTCAGTCTGTCTCTCCTCTCTCCATCTATCCCCGTCTCTCTCTCTTTCTCTCAGTCTGTCTCTCCTCTCTCCATCTATCCCCATCTCACTCTCTATCTCTCAGTCTGTCTCTCCTCTCTCCATCTATCCCCGTCTCTCTCTCTCTCTCTCCTTCCCTTTCTCTCCTCTCTCCATCTATCCCCTCTCTCTCTCTCTCTCTCTCTCTCTCCTCCCCTTTCTCTCCTCTCTCCATCTATCCCCATCTCTCTCTCTCTTTCTCTCAGTCTGTCTCTTCTCTCTCCATCTATCCCCATCTCTCTCTCTTTCTCCCAGTCTGTCTCTCCTCTCTCCATCTATCCCCGTCTCTCTCTCTCTCTCCTCCCCTTTCTCTCTCTCTCTCTCCATCTATCCCCGTCTCTCTCTCTCTCTCTCCCCTTTCTCTCCTCTCTCCATCTATCCCCCGTCTCTCTCTCTCTCTCTCCTCCCTTTCTCTCCTCTCTCCATCTATCCCCATCTCTCTCTCTATCTCTCAGTCTGTCTCTCCTCTCTCCATCTATCCCCGTCTCTCTCTCTCTCCTCCTCTTCTCTCCTCTCTCCATCTATCCCCGTCTCTCTCTCTCTCCTCCCTTTCTCTCCTCTCTCCATCTATCCCCGTCTCTCTCTCTTTCTCTCAGTCTGTCTCTTCTCTCTCCATCTATCCCTGTCTCTCTCTCTTTCTCTCAGTCTGTCTCTCCTCTCTCCATCTATCCCCATCTCTCTCTCTATCTCTCAGTCTGTCTCTCCTCTCTCCATCTATCCCCGTCTCTCTCTCTCTTTCTCTCAGTCTGTCTCTCTCTCTGTCCATCTATCCCCTCTCTCTCTCTCTCTTTCTCTCAGTCTGTCTCTCCTCTCTCCATCTATCCCCGTGTCTCTCTCTTTCTCTCAGTCTGTCTCTCCTCTCTCCATCTATCCCTGTCTCTCTCTCTCCATCTATCTCTCTCTCTCTCAGTCTTCTCTCCTCTCTCCATCTATCCCCGTCTCTCTCTCTCTCTCCTCAGTCTCTCTTCTCTCTCTCTCTCATCTATCCCCGTCTCTCTCTCTTTCTCTCAGTCTGTCTCTTCTCTCTCCATCTATCCCTGTCTCTCTCTCTTTCTCTCAGTCTGTCTCTCCTCTCTCCATCTATACCCATCTCTCTCTATCTCTCAGTCTGTCTCTCCTCTCTCCATCTATCCCCGTCTCTCTCTCTTTCTCTCAGGTCTGTCTCTCCTCTCTCCATCTATCCCCGTCTCTCTCTCTCTTTCTCTCAGTCTGTCTCTCCTCTCTCCATCTATCCCCGTCTCTCTCTCTTTCTCTCAGTCTGTCTCTCCTCTCTCCATCTATCCCTGTCTCTCTCTCTCTCTCCTCCCCTTTCTCTCCTCTCTCCATCTATCCCCGTCTCTCTCTCTCTCTCTGCTCCCCTTTCTCTTCTCTCTCCATCTATCCCCATCTCTCTCTCTATCTCTCAGTCTGTCTCTCCTCTCTCCATCTATCCCAGTCTCTCTCTCTCTCTCCTCCCCTTTCTCTCCTCTCTCCATCTATCCCCATCTCTCTCTCTCTCTCTCCTCCCCTTTCTCTCCTCTCTCCATCTGTCCCCGTCTCTCTCTCTTTCTCTCAGTCTGTCTCTTCTCTCTCCATCTATCCCCGTCTCTCTCTCCATCTATCCCCGTCTCTCTCTCTTTCTCCTCCCCTTTCTCTCCTCTCTCCATCTATCCCCGTCTCTCTCTCTTTCTCCTCCCCTTTCTCTTCTCTCTCCATCTATCCCCGTCTCTCTCTCTCTCCTCCCCTTTCTCTCCTCTCTCCATCTATCCCCGTCTCTCTCTCTTTCTCTCAGTCTGTCTCTCCTCTCTCCATCTGTCCCCGTCTCTCTCTCTTTCTCTCAGTCTGTCTCTCTCCTCTCTCCATCTGTCCCAGTCTCTCTCTCTTTCTCTCAGTCTGTCTCTCCATCTATCCCCGTCTCTCTCTCTATCTCTCAGTCTGTCTCTCCTCTCTCCATCTATCCCCGTCTCTCTCTCCATCTATCCCCGTCTCTCTCTCTCTCTCTCCGTCTTTCTCTCCTCTCTCCCTCTCTCCATCTATCCCCAGTCGTCTCTCTCTCTCTCTCAGTCTGTCTCTCCTCTCTCCATCTATCCCCGTCTCTCTCTCTTTCTCTCAGTCTGTCTCTCTCCTCTCTCCATCTATCCCCGTCTCTCTCTCTTTCTCTCAGTCTGTCTCTCCTCTCTCCATCTGTCCCCGTCTCTCTCTCTTTCTCTCAGTCTGTCTCTCCATCTATCCCCGTCTCTCTCTCTATCTCTCAGTCTGTCTCTCCTCTCTCCATCTATCCCCGTCTCTCTCTCCATCTATCCCCATCTCTCTCTCTCTCTCTCTCTCAGTCTTCTCTCCTCTCTCCATCTATCCCCGTCTCTCTCTCTCTCTTTCTCTCAGTCTGTCTCTCCTCTCTCCATCTGTCCCCGTCATCTCTCTCTCTCGTCTCTCTCTCAGTCTGTCTGTCTCTCCTCTCTCCATCTATCCCCGTCTCTCTCTCTTTCTCTCAGTCTGTCTCTCCTCTCTCCATCTATCCCCGTCTCTCTCTCTTTCTCTCAGTCTGTCTCTCCATCTATCCCCGTCTCTCTCTCTTTCTCTCAGTCTGTCTCTTCTCTGTCCATCTATCCCCGTCTCTCTCTCTCTCTCCTCCCCTTTCTCTCCTCTCTCCATCTATCCCCGTCTCTCTCTCTTTCTCTCAGTCTGTCTCTCCTCTCTCCATCTATCCCTGTCTCTCTCTCTTTCTCTCAGTCTGTCTCTCCTCTCTCCATCTATCCCCGTCTCTCTCTCCATCTATCCCCGTCTCTCTCTCTATCTCTCAACGTCTGTCTCTCCATCTATCCCCGTCTCTCTCTCCATCTATCCCCGTCTCTCTCTCCATCTATCCCCGTCTCTCTCTCTATCTCTCAACGTCTGTCTCTCCTCTCTCCATCTATCCCCATCTCTCTCTCTATCTCTCAGTCTGTCTCTCCTCTCTCCATCTATCCCCATCTCTCTCTCTATCTCTCAGTCTGTCTCTCTTCTCTCCATCTATCCCCGTCTCTCTCTCTATCTCTCAGTCTGTCTCTCCTCTCTCCATCTATCCCCGTCTCTCTCTCTATCTCTCAGTCTGTCTCTCCTCTCTCCATCTATCCCCATCTCTCTCTCTATCTCTCAGTCTGTCTCTCCTCTCTCCATCTATCCCCGTCTCTCTCTCTATCTCTCAGTCTGTCTCTCCTCTCTCCATCTATCCCCGTCTCTCTCTCTATCTCTCAGTCTGTCTCTCCTCTCTCCATCTATCCCCGTCTCTCTCTCTCTCCTCCCCTTTCTCTCCCATCTATCCCCGTCTCTCTCTCTATCTCTCAGTCTGTCTCTCTTTCTCTCTCCATCTATCCCCGTCTCTCTCTCTATCTATCCCCGTCTCTCTCTCCATCTATCCCCGTCTCTCTCTCTATCTCTCAGTCTGTCTCTCCTCTCTCCATCTATCCCCATCTCTCTCTCTATCTCTCAGTCTGTCTCTCCTCTCTCCATCTATCCCCGTCTCTCTCTCTATCTCTCAACGTCTGTCTCTCCTCTCTCCATCTATCCCCATCTCTCTCTCTCTATCTCAGTCTGTCTCTCTCCATCTATCCCCCATCTCTCTTATCCCATCTGTCTCTCTCTATCTCTCAGTCTGTCTCTCCTCTCTCCATCTATCCCCGTCTCTCTCTCTCTATCTCTCTTAACGTCTGTCTCTCCTCTCTCCATCGATCCTCTCTCTCTCTATCTCTGTCTGTCTCTCTTTCTCTCTCCATCTATCTCCCTCTATCTCTCTCTCTCTCTCCTCCCCTCTCTCTCTCTCGTCTGTCTCTCCATCTCTCCATCTCCCCTCTCTCTCCCCTTTCTCTCAGTCTGTCCATCTATCCCGTCTCTCTCTCTATCTCTCAGTCTGTCTCTCTCTCTCCATCTCTCCCCGTCTGTCTCTCCTCTCTCCATCTATCCATCCCCTCTCTCTCTCATCTCTCTCTCTCTCTCAGTCTGTCTCTCTCCATCTCTCTCCATCTATCCCCGTCTCTCTCTCTCTCTCTCAGTCTGTCTCTCCTCTCTCCATCTATCCCCGTCTCTCTCTCTATCTCTCAGTCTGTCTCTCCTCTCTCCATCTATCCCCGTCTCTCTCTCTATCTCTCAGTCTGTCTCTCCTCTCTCCATCTATCCCCGTCTCTCTCTCTATCTCTCAGTCTGTCTCTCCTCTCTCCATCTATCCCCATCTCTCTCTCTATCTCTCAGTCTGTCTCTCCTCTCTCCATCTATCCCCGTCTCTCTCTCTATCTCTCAACGTCTGTCTCTCCTCTCTCCATCTATCCCCATCTCTCTCTCTCTTCTCTCAGTCTGTCTCTCCTCTCTCCATCTATCCCCATCTCTCTCTCTATCTCTCAGTCTGTCTCTCCTCTCTCCATCTATCCCCGTCTCTCTCTCTATCTCTTAACGTCTGTCTCTCCTCTCTCCATCTATCCCCATCTCTCTCTCTATCTCTGTCTCTCTCTCTTTCTCTCTCCATCTATCCCCGTCTCTCTCTCTCTCTCTCCTCCCCTTTCTCTCCTCTCTCCATCTATCCCCATCTCTCTCTCTCCCAGTCTTTCTCTCCTCTCTCCATCTATCCCGTCTCTCTCTCTATCTCTCAGTCTGTCTCTCCTCTCTCCATCTATCCCCGTCTCTCTCTCCATCTCTCAACGTCTGTCTCTCCTCTCTCCATCTATCCCCATCTCTCTCTCTATCTCTCAGTCTGTCTCTTCTCTCTCCATCTATCCCCGTCTCTCTCTCTATCTCTCAGTCTGTCTCCCTCTGTCTCTCCTCTCTCCATCTATCCCCATCTATCTCTCTCTCTATCTCTCAGTCTGTCTCTCCTCTCTCCATCTATCCCCGTCTCTCTCTCTATCTCTCAGTCTGTCTCTCCTCTCTCCATCTATCCCCGTCTCTCTCTCTCTCTCTCCCTTTCTCTCTCTCTCCATCTATCCCCGTCTCTCTCTCTTTCTCTCAGTCTGTCTCTCCTCTCTCCATCTATCCCCATCTCTCTCTCTATCTCTCAGTCTATCTCTCCTCTCTCCAGTCTGTCTCCCGTCTCTCTCTCATCTCTCAGTCTGTCTCTCCTCTCCATCTATCCCCGTCTCTCTCTCTATCTCTCAGTCTGTCTCTCCTCTCTCCATCTATCCCCCGTCTCTCTCTCTATCTCTCAGTCTGTCTCTCCTCTCTCCATCTATCCCCTGTCTCTCTCTCTCTCTCTATCTCTCTCTCGTCTGTCTCTCCTCTCTCCATCTATCCCATCTCTCTCTCTATCTCTCAGTCTGTCTCTCCTCTCTCCATCTATCCCCGTCTCTCTCTCTATCTCTCAGTCTGTCTCTCCTCTCTCCATCTATCCCCGTCTCTCTCTCTATCTCTTAACGTCTGTCTCTCCTCTCTCCATCTATCCCCATCTCTCTCTCTATCTCTCAGTCTGTCTCTCTTTCTCTCTCCATCTATCCCCGTCTCTCTCTCTCTCTCTCCTTTCTCTCCTCTCTCCATCTATCCCCGTCTCTCTCTCTATCTCTCAGTCTCTCTCTCTCCATCTATCCCGTCTCTCTCTCTCTCAGTCTGTCTCTCCTCTCCATCTATCCCGTCTCTCTCCATCTCTCAACGTCTGTCTCTCCTCTCTCCATCTATCCCCATCTCTCTCTCTATCTCTCAGTCTGTCTCTCGTTTCTCTCTCCATCTATCCCCGTCTCTCTCTCTATCTCTCAGTCTGTCTCTCCTCTCTCCATCTATCCCCGTCTCTCTCTCTATCTCTCAGTCTGTCTCTCTCTCTCCATCTATCCCCATCTCTCTCTCTATCTCTCAGTCTGTCTCTCCTCTCTCCATCTATCCCCGTCTCTCTCTCTATCTCTCAGTCTGTCTCTCCTCTCTCCATCTATCCCCATCTCTCTCTCTATCTCTCAGTCTGTCTCTCCTCTCTCCATCTATCCCCGTCTCTCTCTCTATCTCTCAACGTCTGTCTCTCCTCTCTCCATCCATCTATCTATCTCTCTCTCCATCTATCCCCATCTCTCTCTCTTTCTCTCAGTCTGTCTCTCCTCTCTCCATCTATCCCCATCTCTCTCTCAATCTCTCAGTCTGTCTCTCCTCTCTCCATCTATCCCCGTCTCTCTCTCTATCTCTTAACGTCTGTCTCTCCTCTCTCCATCTATCCCCATCTCTCTCTCTATCTCTCAGTCTGTCTCTCTTTCTCTCTCCATCTATCCCCGTCTCTCTCTCTCTCTCTCTCTCCCTCTTCTCTCCTCTCTCCATCTATCCCCATCTCTCTCTCTCCCTCCCCTTTCTCTCCTCTCTCCATCTATCCGTCTCTCTCTCTATCTCTCAGTCTGTCTCTCCTCTCTCCATCTATCCCCGTCTCTCTCTCCATCTCTCAACGTCTGTCTCTCCTCTCTCCATCTATCCCCTCCTCTCTCTCTCTATCTCTCAGTCTGTCTCTCTTCTCTCTCCATCTATCCCCGTCTCTCTCTCTCTCTCTCTGTCCCTTCTCTCTCCTCTCTCCATCTATCCCCGTCTCTCTCTCTTATCTCTCAGTCTCTCTCTCCATCTATCTCTCTCTTTTCTGTCTGTCTCTCTCTCTCCATCTATCCCCATCTCTCTCTCTATCTCTCAGTCTGTCTCTCCTCTCTCCATCTATCCCCGTCTCTCTCTCTCTATCTCTCAGTCTGTCTCTCCTCTCTCCATCTATCCCCGTCTGTCTCTCTCTATCTCTCAGTCTCTCTCTCTCCTCTCTCCATCTATCCCCGTCTCTCTCTCTATCTCTCAGTCTGTCTCTCCTCTCTCCATCTATCCCCGTCTCTCTCTCTATCTCTCAGTCTGTCTCTCCTCTCTCCATCTATCCCATCTCTCTCTCTATCTCTCTCTGTCCCTTTCTCTCATCTCTCTCCATCTATCCCGTCTCTCTCTCTCTCCTCCTCTCTTCTCTCCTCTCTCCATCTATCCCCATCTCTCTCTCTATCTCTCAGTCTGTCTCTCCTCTCTCCATCTATCCCCTCAGTCTCTCTCTCTATCTCTCAGTCTGTCTCTCCTCTCTCCATCTATCCCCGTCTCTCTCTCTATCTCTCAGTCTGTCTCTCCTCTCTCCATCTATCCCCGTCTCTCTCTCTATCTCTCAGTCTGTCTCTCCTCTCTCCATCTATCCCCGTCTCTCTCTCTATCTCTCAAGTCTGTCTCTCCTCTCTCCATCTATCCCCATCTCTCTCTCTTATCTCTCAGTCTGTCTCTCCTCTCTCCATCTCCCCATCTATCCCCGTCTCTCTCTATCTCTCAGTCTGTCTCTCCTCTCTCCATCTATCCCCGTCTCTCTCTCTATCTCTTAACGTCTGTCTCTCCTCTCTCCATCTATCCCCATCTCTCTCTCTATCTCTCAGTCTGTCTCTCTTTCTCTCTCCATCTATCCCCGTCTCTCTCCATCTATCCTCTCTCTCCTTCTCTCCTCTCTCCATCTATCCCCATCTCTCTCTCTATCCCCCTCTTCTCTCAGTCTGTCTCTCTCTCCATCTATCCCGTCTCTCTCTATCTCTCAGTCTGTCTCTCTCTCTCTCTCCATCTCTCAACGTCTGTCTCTCCTCTCTCCATCTATCCCCGTCTCTCTCTCTATCTCTCAGTCTGTCTCTCCTCTCTCCATCTATCCCCGTCTCTCTCTCTATCTCTCAGTCTGTCTCTCCTCTCCATCTCTCTCTCTCTCTATCCTCAGTCTGTCTCTCCTCTCTCCATCTATCTCTCAGTCTCTCAGTCTGTCTCTCCTCTCTCCATCTATCCCCGTCTCTCTCTCTATCTCTCAGTCTGTCTCTCCTCTCTCCATCTATCCCCGTCTCTCTCTCTATCTCTCAGTCTGTCTCTCCCTCTCTCCATCTATCCCCAGTCTGTCTCTCTCTCTCTATCTCTCAGTCTGTCTCTCCTCTCTCCATCTATCCCCGTCTCTCTCTCTATCTCTCAACGTCTGTCTCTCCTCTCTCCATCTATCCCCATCTCTCTCTCTTTCTCTCAGTCTGTCTCTCCTCTCTCCATCTATCCCCATCTCTCTCTCTATCTCTCAGTCTGTCTCTCCTCTCTCCATCTATCCCCGTCTCTCTCTCTATCTCTTAACGTCTGTCTCTCCTCTCTCCATCTATCCCCATCTCTCTCTCTCTATCTCTGTCTCCATCTCTCTTTCTCTCTCCATCTATCCCTCTCTCTCTCTCTCTCTCAGTCTTTCTCTCCTCTCTCCATCTATCCCCATCTCTCTCTCTCTCTCTCTTTCTCTCCTCTCTCCATCTATCCCTCTCTCTCATCTCTCTCTCTCTTTCTCTCAGTCTGTCTCCTCTCTCCATCTATCCCCGTCTCTCTCTATCTCTCACGTCTGTCTCTCCTCTCTCCATCTATCCCCATCTCTCTCTCTATCTCAGTCTGTCTCTCTCCTCTCTCCATCTATCCCCTCTCTCTCTCTCTCCAGTCTTTCTCTCCTCTCTCCATCTATCCCCATCTCTCTCTCTCTCTCAGTCTTCTCTCCTCTCTCCATCTATCCCGTCTCTCTCTCTATCTCTCAGTCTGTCTCTCCTCTCTCCATCTATCCCCGTCTCTCTCTCCATCTCTCTCTCCAACGTCTGTCTCTCCTCTCTCCATCTATCCCGTCTCTCTCTCTATCTCTCAGTCTGTCTCTCTCTCTCTCCATCTATCCCCGTCTCTCTCTCTCTATCTCTCAGTCTCTCCTCTCTCCATCTATCCCCGTCTCTCTCTCTCTTCTCTCTCTGTCTGTCTCTCCTCTCTCCATCTATCCCCATCTCTCTCTCTATCTCTCAGTCTGTCTCTCCTCTCTCCATCTATCCCCATCTCTCTCTCTATCTCTCAGTCTGTCTCTCCTCTCTCCATCTATCCCCGTCTCTCTCTCTATCTCTCAGTCTGTCTCTCCTCTCTCCATCTATCCCCGTCTCTCTCTCTATCTCTCAGTCTGTCTCTCCTCTCTCCATCTATCCCCATCTCTCTCTCTATCTCTCAGTCTGTCTCTCCTCTCTCCATCTATCCCCATCTCTCTCTCTATCTCTCAGTCTGTCTCTCTTTCTCTCTCCATCTATCCCCGTCTCTCTCTCTCTCTCCCCTTTCTCTCCTCTCTCCATCTATCCCCATCTCTCTCTCTCTCTCTCTCATCCTCTCAGTCTCTCCTCTCTCCATCTATCCCTGTCTCTCTCTCTATCTCTCAGTCTGTCTCTCCTCTCTCCATCTATCCCCGTCTCTCTCTCTATCTCTCAGTCTGTCTCTCTCCATCTATCCCCGTCTCTCTCTCTATCTCTCAGTCTGTCTCTCCTCTCTCCATCTATCCCCATCTCTCTCTCTATCTCTCAGTCTGTCTCTCCTCTCTCCATCTATCCCCGTCTCTCTCTCTATCTCTCAACGTCTGTCTCTCTCTCTCCATCTATCCCCATCTCTCTCTCTTTCTCCCAGTCTGTCTCTCCTCTCTCCATCTATCCCCATCTCTCTCTCTATCTCTCAGTCTGTCTCTCTCTCTCCATCTATCCCGTCTCTCTCTCTATCTCTTAACGTCTGTCTCTCCTCTCTCCATCTATCCCCATCTCTCTCTCTATCTCTGTCTGTCTCTCTTTCTCTCTCCATCTATCCCCTGTCTCTCTCTCTCCATCTATCCCCATCTCTCTCTCCTCTTCTCTCTCTCTCCATCTATCCCCATCTCTCAGTCTGTCTCTCCTCTCTCCATCTATCCCCATCTCTCTCTCCTCTTTCTCTCCTCTCTCCATCTATCCCCATCTCTCTCTCTTTCTCTGTCTCTCTCTCCATCTATCCCCGTCTCTCTCTCTCTCTCTCCATCTATGTCTGTCTCTCCTCTCTCCATCTATCCCCATCTCTCTCTCTATCTCTCAGTCTGTCTCTCCTCTCTCCATCTATCCCCGTCTCTCTCTCTATCTCTCTATCTCTCAGTCTGTCTCTCCTCTCTCCATCTATCCCCATCTCTCTCTCTATCTCTCAGTCTGTCTCTCCTCTCTCCATCTATCCCCATCTCTCTCTCTATCTCTCAGTCTGTCTCTCCTCTCTCCATCTATCCCCGTCTCTCTCTCTATCTCTCAGTCTGTCTCTCCTCTCTCCATCTATCCCCGTCTCTCTCTCTATCTCTCAGTCTTTCTCTCCTCTCTCCATCTATCCCCGTCTCTCTCTCTTTCTCTCAGTCTGTCTCTCTCTCTCTCCATCTATCCCCGTCTCTCTCTCTATCTCTCAGTCTGTCTCTCATCTATCCCGTCTCTCTCTCTCTCCATCTATCCCCGTCTCTCTCTCTATCTCTCAGTCTGTCTCTCCATCTATCCCCGTCTCTCTCTCTATCTCTCAGTCTGTCTCTCCTCTCTCCATCTATCCCCATCTCTCTCTCTATCTCTCAGTCTGTCTCTCCTCTCTCCATCTATCCCCGTCTCTCTCTCTATCTCTCAACGTCTGTCTCTCCTCTCTCCATCTATCCCCATCTCTCTCTCTTTCTCTCAGTCTGTCTCTCTCTCTCTCCATCTATCCCCAGTCTGTCTCTCTCTCTCCATCTCTCAGTCTGTCTCTCCTCTGTCTCTCCATCTATCCCCTCTCTCTCTCTCTTTATCTCATCTAACGTCTGTCTCTCTCTCTCTCCATCTATCCCCGTCTCTCTCTCTATCTCTGTCTGTCTCTCTTTCTCTCTCCATCTATCCCCATCTCTCTCTCTCTCTCTCAGTCTTGTCTCTCCTCTCTCTCCATCTATCCCCATCTCTCTCTCTCAGTCTCCTCCTCCTTTCTCTCCTCTCTCCATCTATCCCTCATCTCTCTCTCTATCTCTCAGTCTGTCTCTCCATCTCTCCATCTATCCCCGTCTCTCCTCTCTCTCTCCATCTCTCAACGTCTGTCTCTCCTCTCTCCATCTATCCCGTCTCTCTCTCTCTCTCTCTGTCTCTCCTCTTCCATCTCTCCTCTCTCCATCTATCCCCGTCTCTCTCTCTTTCTCTCAGTCTGTCTCTCCTCTCTCCATCTATCCCGTCTCTCCCCGTCAGTCTGTCTCTCTCTCTCCATCTATCTGTCTCTCCTCTCTCCATCTATCCTCTCTCTCTCCAGTCTGTCTCTCTCTCAGTCTGTCTCTCCTCTCTCCATCTATCCCCTCTCTCATCTATCCCCGTCTCTCTCTCTTTCTCTCAGTCTCTCTCTCTCCATCTATCCC
>NW_027038946.1:0-42499 GCF_034236695.1 Oncorhynchus nerka
GATGATGTCATTATGGGTTATTGTGATGTCATTATGGGGTATGATGATGTCATTATGGAGTTATTGTGATGTCATTATGGGGTATGATGATGTCATTATGGGTTATTGTGATGTCATTATGGGGTATGATGATGTCATTATGGGGTATTGTGATGTCATTATGGGGTATGTGTGATGTCATTATGGGGTATTGTGATGTCATTATGGGGTATTGTGATGTCATTATGGGGTATTGTGATGTCATTATGGGGTATTGTGATGTCATTATGGGTTATTGTGATGTCATTATGGGGTATCGATGATGTCATTATGGGTTATTGTGATGTCATTATGGGGTATGATGATGTCATTATGGGTTATTGTGATGTCATTATGAGGGTATGATGATGTCATTATGGGTTATTGTGATGTCATTATGGGGTATGATGATGTCATTATGGGGTATTGTGATGTCATTATGGGGTATTGTGGATGTCATTATGGGGTATTGTGATGTCATTATGGGGTATTGTGATGTCATTATGGGGTATTGTGATGTCATTATGGAGTATTGTGATGTCATTATGGGGTATTGTGATGTCATTATGGAGTATTGTGATGTCATTATGGGGTATTGTGATGTCATTATGAGGTATTGTGATGTCATTATGGGGTATTGTGTGTAGATTGATGAGGATTTTTAAAATTTATTTAATCAATTTTAGAAGACTGTAACGTAACAAAATGTGGAAAAAGTCAAGGGGTCTGAATACTTTCCAAATGCACTGTACCGGCTGACTGGATACATCTAACATGACTAATAACCTTATCAACAATAGATACAGTATATCTGCTGACTGGATACCTCTGGAGGGGACAGAGGAGAAACCTTGAGAGAGTTATGTTGCCATGAATCCATCTATCTTGAATTAACCCTTCTATCTTCAACCAGATCTCCTTTTAGAAACGTCTGACAGATATATTCCTGACATTATTTCACCTCTCCTCTCCTCTCCTCTCCTCTCCTCTCCTCTCCTCTCCTCTCCTCTCCTCTCCTCTCCTCTCCTCTCCTCTCCTCTCCTCTCCTCTCCTCTCCTCTCCTCTCCCCTCCCCCTCTCCTCTCCTCTCCTCTCCTCTCCCTCTCCTCTCCTCTCCTCTCCTCTCCTCTCCTCTCCTCTCTCCTCTCCTCTCCCTCTCCTCTCCTCTCCCCTCCCCCCTCTCCTCTCCTCTCCTCTCCTCTCCTCTCCCCTCCCCCTCTCCTCTCCTCTCCTCTCCCCTCCCCCCTCTCCTCCTCCTCTCCTCTCCTTTCCTGTTCATATGTATTGTGTGCCAGTCTGGCTGACTGTCAGTTGCAGCTGATATTATACAAAAGCCATTTTCTGTGTGAGTGAGAAATGGCGTCTTTCCTGAGGAGAGAATCACAGAACAGAACAAGTTCGCATCCCAAATGGCACCCTATTCCATTCATAGTGCTTGAGCCATGATACAAAAAGTAGTGCACTATATAGGGCATAGGGTGCCAGAGTCCTACTGACTCTGGTCTAAAGTAGTGCACTATATAGGGCATAGGGTGCCATTTGGGAGGAAGACCCCAGCCAGAGCTGTAACACTCACATTAACCTACAACAGTACTCTGCTGCTAATAGAGCTACTTAAAGTGACATAGAGCCACTGTACTGACATTCCTACAAGGCCTTACACAGTGAACTAGTACCAATGTCATTGGACCGCCCGGATGACAGGACGATACTGTACCGATAATCCTTTACCCTGCCAAAGCTGGAAATGGACAATTCGTACAAGTGCAATATTAAAGTAGAGAGGGGCCCTGCAAGGTCATCCAGACAGTGTATACATCTAATGGATCAGAGATGGCCTGAATCCATTACATCTAATGGGCTGGGAGATGGCCATGAATCCATTATATCTAATGGACTGGGGAGATGGCCATGAATCCATTACATCTAATGGGCTGGGAGATGGGCCATGAATCCATTACATCTAATGGTCTGGGGAGATGGCCATTACATCTAATGGGCTGGAATCCATTATATCTAATGGTCTGGGGAGATGGCTTCCAGTGAATCCCCCACACATCTAATGGTCTGGGAGATGGCCATGAATCCATTATATCTGGCCACCCCATCCACAGACTGGGGAGATGGTTATCTCCCCATGAATCCATTACATCTAATGGGCTGATATAATGGATTCATGAATCCATTACATCTAATGGTTCTGGGGAGATGGCCATGAATCCATTACATCTAATGGTCTGGGGAGACAGCCATGAATCCATTATATCTAGTGGTCTGGGGGAGATGGCCATGAATCCATTACATCTAATGGACTGGGAGAGGCCATGAATCCATTATATCTAATGGACTGGGGAGATGGCCATGAATCCATTATATCTAATGGGGCTGGGGAGATGGCCATGAATCCATTATAGTTCAATGGTCTGGGAGATGGCCATGAATCCATTACATCTAATGGACTGGGAGATGGCCATGAATCCATTACATCTAGTGGTCTGGGGAGATGGCCATGAATCCATTACATCTAATGGGCTGGGGAGATGGCTAAGAATCCATTATATCTAATGGACTGGGAGATGGCTAAGAATCCATTACATCTAATGGACTGAGATGGCCATGAATCCATTATATCTAGTGGTCTGAGATGGCTATGAATCCATTATATCTAATGGGCTGGGAGATGGCTATGAATCCATTACATCTAGTGGTCTGGGAGATGGCCATGAATCCATTATATCTAATGGGCTGAGATGTCCATGAATCCATTACATCTAGTGGACTGGGGAGATGGCCATGAAACCATTATATCTAATGGGCTGGGGAGACAGCCATGAATCCATTACATCTAATGGACTGGGAGAGGCCATGAATCCATTATATCTAATTGACTGGGGAGATGGCCATGAATCCATTATATCTAATGGTCTGGGGAGATGGCCATGAATCCATTACATCTAATGGACTGGGAGATGGCCATGAATCCATTATATCTAATGGACTGGGGGAGATGGCCATGAATCCATTACAGGCTAATGGGCTGGGGAGATGGCCATGAATCCATTACATCTAATGGACTGGGAGATGGCCATGAATCCATTACATCTAATGGTCTGGGGAGATGGCCATGAATCCATTACATCAATGGGCTGGGGATGGATGGCCATGAATCCTTTACATCTAATGGACTAGGAGATGGCCATGAATCCATTATATCTAATGGTCTGGGAGATGGCCATGAATCCATTACATCTAATGGGCTGGGAGATGGCCATGAATCCATTACATCTAATGGGCTGGGGAGATGGCCATGAATCCATTACATCTAATGGTCTGGGGAGATGGCTTAAGAATCCATTACATCTAATGGTCTGGGGAGATGGCCATGAATCCATTAAATCCAGCAGGATCCAGGGTCTGGGAGAGGCCAATAGAATCCATTCTAACAGGCTAGGCCATGAGTCTGGGAGATACGACAGGCCAGTAAGAGTACCACACTCCCAGCAGGAATGGACTGGGGAGATATTCCATCAGCAGTGATTAAATCCAGCAGAGTCCACACCCCCAGGGGTCTAAAGATAGGGGGAGAGAGTATTCCACACCTCAGCAGAGAATCTAAAGATACTGACAGGCCAGTCAGAGTATCTTCCAGTGAATCTAACAGGGCATCAGGCCAGTCAGAGTATTCCACACCTCAGTAGTGAATCTAAAGATACTGACAGGCCAGTAAGAGTATTCCACACCTCAGCAGTGAATCTAAAGATACTGGGACAGGCCAGTCAGAGTATTCCACACCTCAGCAGTGAATCTAAAGATACTGACAGGTTCCCGACAAGTTAACACTGCAATGACATCCACAAGTCTATTAGGAGGGCAGGTCTGGGAGATTGTGGCTGAGGAAAGTCCATCTGCATAGGAGATACTGAGCCCAGTTATTGCCAGATCTGATTGAGTTATTCCACACTGATCTGGATTGGGTCAGCAGAGATCAGAATCTACCTGTGTAAACCAGCCTACTGTGTACTGTGTAGTTTTATGTTTATCCTCTACTGTGAGCAGCGCCAAATACACATTTCCATTCCTGTGTAAACAATGGACCTATCAGCTAGCATGCTAGTATACACCCATAAAGATACTGAGCAGCTTTCTAACTTCCTCTCCAGGACACAGAGAGGTAAAAATGGTCCACAAGTCTCCCTGACTTGGGAATTAGATAAAGGGCCCCAATCAACGTATCCCTTTGACATGTAAATGTGGAGCATCTCCTCTGAGGGGGCAGGTTGATGAAAACCGACAAAGTAAACTAACACTGATATGCAATAATTGACATGAAAACACACTACAGTTTCTAAAACTACAATAATGTTTAAGTCTAACAGAACTGATTTAGTCATACCATCCAGGGGAATTTTCCAATGGTTTTCTTTGGGACTCCTTTTTTATTAGGAACCTGGCTGCAGTTCCTAGGGCTTCCACTAGATGTCAACAGTCTTTAGAAATTGTTCAATGTTTTTCTTTGAGAAATGAAGAAGTGGTGCTATTCATTGTAAGTGTCACTCCAGGTGGACTCTACTGTTTTGATGTGCTGGAACAGGAGCGCCTTCACATTGTTTTTATCCGGTATTGGAAACAGTTTATTCTGCCTTAATTTGATTGATTATTTACGTTTTAGAGAACCTGAGGTTGGATTAGGAACGTTGTTTGAAATGTTTGACCAAGTTTACAGGTAACTTATTAGATACTTTGTAGGCATGTTGGGCGAGTTGAAACCGTCTATTATGAATCAAACGCCCCCAAATAAATTGACATTTTTGGGACATAAAAGAAGGACATTACTCGAACATTTGTGATGTTTCTGGGACATTTTGGAGTGCCAACAGAAGAAGATCTTCAAAGGTAAGGGTATTAATTATATCAAGTTATTTCAGTGACTTTTGTGGTGCACCTGCCTGGTTGAAATATGATTTTCATGTGTTTGTATGCTGGGCGCTGTCCTCAGATAAACGTGATGGTTTGCTTTCGCCCTAAAGCCTGTTTGAAATCTGACACAGCGGCTGGGATTAACAAGAAGTTAAGCTTTATTTTGATGTATAACACATATATTTTGAAGAATGTTAAATATTTGAATTGAGTATTTTTGACGCTAGCTGCCTCACCTACCCTAGAGAGGATAACAACATCGCATGGGTTTGCTTTCGCCGTAAAGCCTTTGAAATTCACAGCGGCTGGATTAACAATAAATTGCTTTATTTTGATGTATAACACATATATTTTCAAGAAGTGAAGTATTTTTTTAGTATTTTTGACACTAGCGGCCTCACCTACCCTAGAGAGGATAACAACATCGCATGGGTTTGCTTTCGCCGTAATGCCTTTTTGAAATCTGACACAGCGGCTGGATTAACAAGAAGTTAAGACATGTATTTTCAAGAAGTGAAGTATTTTTTTAGTATTTTTGACACTAGTCCCACCTACTCCTAGAGAGATAACAAACATTCACTCTCCGCCAGGCACCTTTAAGTTACAGGAGGAGAATAGACATGTTGTTGTTTATCTCTATTTATGTCTTACAGGGCCATCGTGTTTATCTGTCACTGTCTCTGGTCACAGGCAGCAGCGTCCTGCCACAAGCCTGACCTGGTTGCCACGACAACACGCTCCACCAATAAACCATGGAAACCAGGAAGAGTTCAAGCCAATCTAGAGCCGCCCCCGTGTGATTGGCAGATTTACGGGCCATATCATTGGCCAGCTAAATCAAGCTCTCTGGAATGGGAGAGGTTTTTACTAGCCAGTTCTTTCCGCCTGGTTTGGGCTCTCAAATGAAAACGATTTACAATACTGTTGATAGATTGATTGGTCCGCAGTAAAAAGGCTCTGATCAAGCACTATTGGTTCTCTCTCTCTCTCTGTGTTTAATCTCGGTCTGAAAGCAGCATTATATAGGGCAGCAGACGTTATCTTTGTCTGAAAGCAGCATTATGTAGGGCAGCAGAAGTGATCTTTGTCTGAAAGCAGCATCATGCAGAACAGCAGAAGTTATCTTTGTCTGAAAGCAGCATTATATAGGGCAGCAGAAGTTATCTTTGTCTGAAAGCAGCATTATATAGGGCAGCAGAAGTTATCTTTGTCTGAAAGCAGCATTATATAGGGCAGCAGACGTTATCTTTGTCTGAAAGCAGCATTATATAGGGCAGCATTATATAGGGCAGCAGACGTTATCTTTGTCTGAAAGCAGCATTATATAGGGCAGCATTATATAGCAGCATTATATAGGGCAGCAGAAGGTATCTTTGTCTGAAAGCAGCATTATATAGGGCAGCATTGCATATAGCAGGGCAGCAGTTATCTTTGTCTGAAAGCAGCATTATATAGGGCAGCATTATATAGGGCAGCATTATATAGGGCAGCAGACGCGAAAGCAGCATTATCTTTGTCTGAAAGCAGCATTATATAGGGCAGCAGAAGTTATCTTTGTCTGAAAGCAGCATTATTATATAGGGCAGCAGAAGTTATCTTGTCTGAAAGCAGCATTATATAGGGCAGCAGACGTTATCTTTGTCTGAAAGCAGCATTATATAGGGCAGCAGAAGTTATCTTTGTCTGAAAGCAGCATTATATAGGGCAGCAGACGTTATCTTTGTCTGAAAGCAGCATTATATAGGGCAGCATTATATAGGGCAGCATTATATAGGGCAGCAGAAGGTATCTTTGTCTGAAAGCAGCATTATATAGGGCAGCATTATATAGAAAGGCAGGGCAGTATATAGGGCAGCAGAAGTTATCTTTGTCTGAAAGTATTATATAGGGCAGCAGAATCTTTGTCTGAAAGCAGCATTATATAGGGCAGCAGAAGTTATCTTTGTCTGAAAGCAGCATTATATAGGGCAGTATTATATAGGGCAGAAGTTATCTTTGTCTGAAAGCAGCATTATATAGGGCAGCATTATATAGGGCAGCATTATATAGGGCAGCAGAAGTTATCTTTGTCTGAAAGCAGCATTATATAGGGCAGCATTATATATAGGGCAGCAGAGAAGTTATCTTTGTCTGAAAGCAGCATTATATAGGGCAGCATTATATAGGGCAGCATTATATAGGGCAGCAGAAGTTATCTTTGTCTGAAAGCAGCATTATATAGGGCAGCATTATCTTTGTCTGAAAGCAGCATTATATAGGGCAGCAGAAGTTATCTTTGTCTGAAAGCAGCATTATATAGGGCAGTATTATATAGGGCAGCATTATATAGGGCAGCATTATATAGGGCAGCATTATATAGGGCAGCAGAAGGTATCTTTGTCTGAAAGCAGCATCATATAGGGCAGTATTATATAGGGCAGCAGACGTTATCTTTGTCTGAAAGCAGCATTATATAGGGCAGCATTATATAGGGCAGCAGAAGGTATCTTTGTCTGAAAGCAGCATTATATAGGGCAATATAGGGCAGCAGGCGTTATCTTTGTCTGAAAGCAGCATTATATAGGGCAGCAGAAGTTATCTTTGTCTGAAAGAAGGTATTTTGTAGGGCAGCATTATATAGGCAGCATTATATAGGGCAGCATTATATAGGGCAGCAGAAGTTATCTTTGTCTGAAAGCAGCATTATATAGGGCAGCAGAAGTTATCTTTGTCTGAAAGCAGCATTATATAGGGCAGTATTATATAGGTCATTAAAGGGCAGCATTATATAGGGCAGCAGAAGTTATCTTTGTCTGAGCAGCATTATATAACAGGCAGCAGTTATATAGGCAGCAGAAGTTATCTTTGTCTGAAAGCAGCATTATATAGGGCAGCATTATAGGGCAGCATTATATAGGGCAGCAAGGTATCTTTGTCTGAAAGCAGCATTATATAGGCAGCAGAAGTTATCTTTGGCTGAAAGCAGCATCATATAGGGCAGTTTATCTGGATTATATAGGGCAGCATTATATAGGGCAGCAGAAGTTATCTTTGTCTGAAAGCAGCATTATATAGGGCACACCAAGTTATAGCTTTATACACTGCCTGAAACCAGACATTATATAGGACACCAGAGCATTATGTAACCTGACAGACATTATATAGGGAAACACCAGACATTATAGCCTGAGGCAGAAGTTATACACTAACCTGACAACCAGACATTATAGCCTGATGCACACCAGACATTATACACTAGCCTGACTGAAACATTATACACTAACCTGACACACAGACATTACATAGCCTGACAGACATTATATAGGGACACAGACATTATATAGGATACACCAGACATTATAGCCTATCATTATACACTAACCTGACTTATAGCCTGATACAAGACATTATACACTAACCTGACACACCAGACATTATACACTAACCTGACACACCAGACATTATACACTAACCTGACACCAGACATTATAGCCTGACACACCAGACATTATATTACCAGGGACACACCAGACATTATACACTAACCTGACGGACACTAACCTGACTCACCAGACATTATACACTAACCTGACACCAGACATTATATAGCCTGACACACCAGACATTATACACCAACCTGACACACCAGACATTATACACTAACCTGACACACCAGACATTATACACTAACCTGACACACCAGACATTATAGCCTGACACACCAGACATTATAGCCTGACACACCAGACATTATAGCCTGACTCACCAGACATTATACACTAACCTGACACACCAGACATTATAGCCTGACACACCAGACATTATACACTAACCTGACACACCAGACATTATACACTAACCTGACACACCAGACATTATACACTAACCTGACACACCAGACATTACACTAGCCTGACACACCAGACATTATAGCCTGACACACCAGACATTATAGCCTGACACACCAGACATTATACACTAGCCCGACACCAGACATTATAGCACCAACCTGACTCACCAGACATTATACACCAACCTGACACACCAGACATTATACACTAACCTGACACACCAGACATTATAGCCTGACACACCAGACATTTATAGCCTGGCAGACATTATACACTAGCCTGACACACAGACATTATAGCCTGACACACCAGACATTATAGCCTGACCTGACACCAGACATTGTAGCCTGACACACAGACATTATAGCCTGACACACCAGACATTATACACTAGCCTGACACACCAGACATTATAGCCTGACACACCAGACATTATAGCCTGACTCACCAGACATTATAGCCTGACACACCAGACATTATACACCAGACGTATACACTGCCACCAGACATTATAGCCTGACACACCAGACATTATACACTAACCTGACTCACCAGACATTATACACCCTGACTCACCAGACATTATACACTAACCTGACTCACCAGACATTATACACTAACCTGACACACCAGACATTATACACTAGCCTGACACACCAGACATTATACACTAGCCTGACACACCAGACATTATAGCCTGACACACCAGACATTATACACTAACCTGACACACCAGACATTATAGCCTGACACACAGACATTATAGCCTGACTCACCAGACATTATAGCCTGATACACCAGACATTATACACTAGGGACACACAGACATTATAGCCTGACACAGACATTATAGCCTGACACACCAGACATTATAGCCTGATACAGACATTATAGCCTGACACACCAGACATTATACACTAACCTGACTCACCAGACATTATACACCCTGACTACACCAGACATTATACACTAACCTGACACACACAGACATTATAGCCTGACACACCAGACATTATAGCCTGACACACCAGACATTATACACTAACCTGACACACCAGACATTATACACTAACCTGACACACCAGACATTATACACCTGACACACCAGACATTATACACCTGACTCACCAGACATTATAGCCTGACACCAGACATTATACACTAACCTGACACACCAGACATTATACACTAACCTGACTCAAGACATTATACACCAACCTGATACACCAGACATTATAGCCTGACACACCAGACATTATAGCCTGACACACAGACATTATACACCAACCTGACACACCAGACATTATACACTAACCTGATACACCAGACATTATACACTAACCTGACTCACCAGACATTATACACTAACCTGACACACCAGACATTATACACTCAGCCTGACTCACAGACATTATACACAACCTGACATTATACACCAGGCCTGATACACCAGACATTATACACTAACCTGACACACCAGACATTATACACCAACCTTGACTCACCAGACATTATACACCAACCTGACACACCAGACATTATAGCCTGACTCACCAGACATTATAGCCTGACACACAAGACATTATACACTAACCTGACACACCAGACATTATACAATTAACCTGACTCACACTAACCTGACTCACCAGACATTATACACTAACCCAACCTGACACACCAGACATTATAGCCTGACACACCAGACATTATACACTAACCTGACTCACCAGACATTATAGCCTGACACACCAGACATTATACACCCTGACACACCAGACATTATAGCCTGACACACCAGACATTATAGCCTGACACACCAGACATTATACCACTAACCTGACACACCAGACATTATACACCAACCTGACACACCAGACATTATACACACACCAGACATAACCTGATGACACACCAGACATTATACACTAACCTGACACACCAGACATTATACACCAACCTGACTCACCAGACATTATACACTAACCTGACACACCAGACATTATACACTAACACTCACCAGCCCCGACACACCAGACATTATACAACCACACACCGCCACTAACCCGACACACCAGACATTATACACTAACCTGACTCACCAGACATTATACACTAGCCTGACACCAGACATTATACACTAACCTGACTCACCAGACATTATACACCAACCTGAGCCACTGACACACCAGACATTATAGCCTGACACACCAGACATTATACACTAGCCTGACACACCAGACATTATAGCCTGACACACCAGACATTATAGCCTGATACACCAGACATTATACACCCTGACACACAGACATTATAGTCAACCTGACACACCAGACATTATACACTAACCTGACACACCAGACATTATACACCAACCTGACACACCAGACATTATACACACCAGACATTATAGCCTGACACACCAGACATTATAGCCTGACACACCAGATACAAACATTAACCTGACACACCAGATACACACTAACCTGACACACCAGACATTATACACTAACCTGACACACCAGACATTACATCCTGATCACCAGACATCTACACCAACCTGACTCACCAGACATTATACACTAGCCTGACACCCAGACATTATACATCAACCTGACTCACCAGACATTATACACGAACCTGACACACCAGACATTATAGCCTGACACACCAGACATTATAGCCTGACTCACCAGACATTATACACTAGCCTGACACACCAGATTATAGCCTGATACACCAGACATTATAGCCTGTCACCCAGACATTATACACTTGACACACCAGACATTATACACTAGCCTGACACACCAGACATTATAGCCTGACACACCAGACATTATACACTAGCCTGATACACCAGACATTATCCTGACTCACCAGACATTATACACTAGCCTGACACACCAGACATTATAGCCTGACACACCAGACATTATACACTAGCCTGACACACCAGACAACACACTAACCTGACACACCAGACATTACACACACTAACCTGACACACCAGATTATAGCCTGACACACCAAACATTATAGCCTGACACACCAGACATTATACACTAGCCTGACACACCAAACATTATACACTAGCCTGACACACCAGACATTACACACTAGCCTGACACACCAGACCACATCCATGACATCTTACCTTAGAAAGTCTGGAGCTTTAGAGATCATGTTCTCGAAGTCCGAGAAGGAGAGCTTGCTGTCCCCGTCGAGGTCAGCCTCCTCCATGGCCTTGCTACAGACCAGATTGACCTCTTCAGGGGTCAGCTCTCCTTTAATCAGCCGGTTCAACGTCTTCTCCAGATCCTCCTTATGGAAGTTATCCACGTTAAAAATCTGACACGCAGGAAAGAGGAAGAGAGATTCAAAATGAGATGAAGAGATTTGATTTGATTTGATTTAAAATGGGAGAAATGAAGAGATTAAAATGGGAGAAATGAAGAGATTAAAATGGGAGAAATGAAGAGATTAAAATGGGAGAAATGAAGAGATTAAAATGGGAGAAATGAAGAGATTAAAATGGGAGAAATGAAGAGATTCAAAACTTGTTTGAATGGCGCAGGACGGAACGGGTCGGATGCAGTTTTCTGATGGCCTATGTACTAACCTATGTTCCGAAGAAATTCAAAAAAGCCTAACTAAATAAGGGAAAATAACTAAATGAACTCAGTAAGCAAGATAAAACAGAGTAAATGAGTCAGAGTCCTAGTTGTCATCAGACAGACAGGAGACATACTAGTTCACAGTACTTGTACTGACCATAGGAGACATACTAGTCTACACAGTACTAACCAGTACTAACGAGACATACAGTTTTCTGACTGGCCAGTACTAACCATAGGAGACATACTGTCTACACAGTACTAACCAGTACTAACCATAGGATACATAAGTCTAAATAAGTACTAACCATAACTAGACATAAGTTACTCAGTACTAACCAGTACTAAATAAGAGACATAAGTTTACTCAGTACTAATCAGTACTAACCATAGGAGACATACTAGTCTACACAGTACTAACCAGTACTAACCATATGAGACATACTAGTCTACTCAGTACTAACCATAGGAGACATACTAGTCTGCACACAGTACTAACCAGTACTAACCATAGGAGACATACTAGTCTACTCAGTACCCCAACCATAGGAGACATACTAGTATACACAGTACTAACCAGTACTAACCATAGACATACTAGTCTACACAGTACTAACCAGTACTAACCATAAGAGACATACTAGTCTACTAGTACTAACCAGTACTAACCATAAGAGACATACTAGTCTACTCAGTACTAACCAGTACTAACCATAGGAGACATACTAGTCTACTCAGTACTAACCATAGGAGACATACTAGTCTACACAGTACTAACCAGTACTAACCATAGGAGACATACTAGTCTACACAGCACTAACCAGTACTAACCATAGGAGACATACTAGTCTACACAGTACTAACCAGTACTAACCATAGGATACATACTAGTCTACTCAGTACTAACCAGTACTAACCATAGGAGACATACTAGTCTACTCAGTACTAACCATAGGAGACATACTAGTTTACTCAGTACTAACCAGTACTAACCATAGGACACATACTAGTCTACACAGTACTAACCAGTACTAACCATATGAGACATACTAGTCTACTCAGTACTAACCATAGGAGACATACTAGTCTACACAGTACTAACCAGTACTAACCATAGGACACATACTAGTCTACACAGCACTAACCAGTACTAACCAGTACTAACCATAGGAGACATACTAGTCTACACAGTACTAACCAGTACTAACCATAGGAGACATACTAGTCTACTCAGTACTAACCATAGGAGACATAGTCTACACAGTACTAACCATAGGAGACATACTAGTCTACTCAGTACTAACCAGTACTAACCATAGGATACATACTAGTCTACTCAGTACTAACCATAGGAGATATACTAGTTTACTCAGTACTCCAGTACTAACCATAGGACACATACTAGTCTACACAGTACTAACCAGTACTAACCATAGAGTACATACTAGTTTACTCAGTACTAACCATAGGATACATACTAGTCTACTCAGTACTAACCAGTACTATCCATAAGATACATACTAGTCTACACAGCACTAACCAGTACTAACCAGTACTAACCATAGGAGACATACTAGTCTACACAGTACTAACCAGTACTAACCATAGGAGACATACTACTAGTACTAACCATAGGAAACATACTCGTCTAGTACTAACCAGTACTAACCATAAGAGACATACTATCTACTCAGTACTAACAGTACAACCATAGAGACATACTAGTCTACCAGTACTAACCAGTACTAACCATAGGAGACATACTAGTCTACACAGTACTAACCAGTACTAACCATAGGACATACTAGTCTACTAGTACTAACCATAGGAGACATACTAGTCTAGTACTAACAGTACTAACCATAGGATACATACTAGTCTACACAGCACTAACCAGTACTAACCATAGACACACATACTAGTACTAACCATAGGAGACATACTACTAGTACTAACCATAGGAGACATACTAGTCTACACAGTACTAACCAGTACTAACCATAGGATACATACTAGTCTACACAGCACTAACCAGTACTAACCAGTACTAACCATAGGAGACATACTAGTCTACAGTACAACCAGTACTAACCATAGGAGACATACTAGTCTACACAGCACTAACCAGTACTAACCAGTACTAACCATATGAGACATACTAGTCTACACAGCACTAACCAGTACTAACCAGTACTAACCATAGGAGACATACTAGTCTACACAGTACTAACCAGTACTAACCATAGGAGACATACTAGTCTACCAGTACTAACCATAGGAGACATAGTCTACACAGTACTAACCAGTACTAACCATAGGATACATACTAGTCTACTCAGTACTAACCAGTACCAACCATAGGATACATACTAGTCTACTCAGTACTAACCAGTACTAACCATAGGAGACATACTACTAGTACTAACCAGGAGACATACTAGTTTACTCAGTATAACCAGTACTAACCATAGGACACATACTAGTCTAACCAGTACTAACCAGTACTAACCATAGGAGACATACTAGTCTACACAGCACTAACCAGTACTAACCATAGGAGACATACTAGTCTACTCAGTACTAACCAGTACTAACCATAGGATACATACTAGTCTACTCAGTACTAACCAGTACTAACCATAGGAGACATACTAGTCTACTCAGTACTCCATAGGAGACATACTAGTTTACTCAGTACTAACCAGTACTAACAGAGGACACATACTAGTCTACAGTACTAACCAGTACTAACCATATGAGACATACTAGTTACTCCCTACTAACCATAGGAGACATACTAGTCTACACAGTACTAACCAGTACTAACCATAGGACACATACTGGGTCTACACAGCACTAACCAGTACTAACCAGTACTAACCATAGGAGACATACTAGTCTACACAGTACTAACCAGTACTAACCATAAGAGACATACTAGTCTACTCAGTACTAACCATAGGAGACATACTGACAGTTATAGTACTAACCATAGAGAGTACTAGTCTATGGTACTAGTACTATCCACATACAGTCTACACAGTATAACCAGTAGATCCATGAGCAGAGAACTAGTCTACACAGTACTGAACCAGGAGACATACTAGTTTACCAGTACTAACTAACCATAGATACATACTAGTCTACACAGTACTAACCAGTATAACCATAGGACACATACTAGTCTACACAGTACTAACCAGTACTAACCATAGGACACATAGATAGTACTAAATAGGAGACATACTATGGTACTCAGTAACAATCATGTGAGTCATACTAGTCTACAGAGAACAACCATTATGGGTATTGTATAGGATACTAGTCCTCAGCACTAAGTACTTCCACGACTAACCATTGAGACATACTAGTCACACAGGACTCCAGTACTAACCATAGGAGACATACTAGGGACAGTAGAACATAGGAGACATACTGTATTCAGGGCATTAACCAGTACTAACCAGTATCATGAGTGAGTCAGTACTAACCAGTACTAAGGGCATTATGGGATTGTAGTAGATCATGAGTGAGTCAGCAGTACTAACCATAGGAGACATACTGGTATTGTAGTAGATCATGAGTGAGTCAGTACTGTATTTTAGGGCATTATGGGTATTGTAGTAGATCATGAGAGAGTCATACTGTAAGTCAGGGCATTATGGGTATTGTAGTAGATCAGAGAAGAGTCAGATTGGTTTCTGAGGGTTTATGGGTATTATAGAGGGACATGAGTGAGTCAGTACTGTATTCAGGGCATTATGGGTATTGTAGTAGATCATGAGTGAGTCAGTTCTGTATACAGGGCATTATGGGTATTGTAGTAGATCATGAGTGAGTCAGTACTGTATTCAGGGCATTATGGGTATTGTAGTAGATCATGAGTGAGTCAGTATTGTATACAGGGCATTATGGGTATTATAGTAGATCATGAGTGAGTCAGTTCTGTATACAGGGCATTATGGGTGTTGTAGTAGATCATGAGTGAGTCAGTACTGTATACAGTGCATTATGGGTATTGTAGTCGATCATGAGTGAGTCAGTACTGTATACAGGGCATTATGGGTATTGTAGTAGATCATGAGTGAGTCAGTACTGTATTCAGGGCATTATGGGTATTGTAGTAGATCATGAGTGAGTCAGTTCTGTATACAGGGCATTATGGGTATTGTAGTAGATCATGAGTGAGTCAGTACTGTATACAGGGCATTATGGGTATTGTAGTAGATCATGAGTGAGTCAGTTCTGTATACAGGGCATTATGGGTATTGTAGTAGATCATGAGTGAGTCAGTACTGTATACAGGGCATTATGGGTATTGTAGTAGATCATGAGTGAGTCAGTACTGTATTCAGGGCATTATGGGTATTGTAGTAGATCATGAGTGAGTCAGTATTGTATACAGGGCATTATGGGTATTGTAGTAGATCATGAGTGAGTCAGTACTGTATACAGGGCATTATGGGTATTGTAGTACATCATGCTGCAGGTACTACTAAGAGGAATATGGAGTCTCAACCATGACGCTGATGCGTCCCACTATAGCAGATCTTCACGAGGTCAGTAGGTGACAGAACAGCCCCACATCACGCACTGCAGATGCCATGTTTGGTAACAGAATGACGGCACCAACAACACAAACCGTCGTTCTGTTACCTAACTGCATCTGCACTGTTCAAGTAAAGGTGTTTTTTGCCAACCTCTGTGGAAGTTGTTAAAAGCTGTCCTTGTGCATAAAGTTGTATGGTTTGTTGAACTTTTTGTGTTTGACATATATTCTGTTACTGTGGAATTACGGGGCGGCAGGGTAGACTAGTGGTTAGAGTGGAGGGGCGGCAGGGTAGACTAGTGGTTAGAGGGAGGGCGGCAGGTAGACTAGTGGTTAGAGGGAGGGGCGGCAGGGTAGCCTAGTGGTTAGAGGGAGGGGAAGGCAGGGGTAGCCTAGTGGTTAGAGTGGAGCCTAGTGGTTAGAGGGATGGGCGGCAGGGTAGCCTAGTGGTTAGAGTGGATGGGCGGCAGGGTAGCCTAGTGGTTAGAGTGGAGGGGGCGGCAGGGTAGCCTAGTGGTTAGAGTGGAGGGCGGCAGGGTAGCCTAGTGGTTAGGAGTGGAGGGGCGGCAGGTAGACTAGTGGTTAGAGTGGAGGGGCGGCAGGTAGACTAGTGGTTAGGGAGTGGAGGGGCGGCAGGGTAGCCTAGTGGTTAGAGTGGAGGGGCGGCAGGTAGACTAGTGGTTAGAGTGGAGGGGCGGCAGGTAGACTAGTGGTTAGAGTGGAGGGGTGGAGGGACAGCAGGTAGACTAGTGGTTAGAGTGGAGGGGCGGCAGGTAGACTAGTGGTTAGAGTGGAGGGGCGGCAGGGTAGCCTAGTGGTTAGAGTGGAGGGGCGGCAGGGTAGCCTAGTGGTTAGAGTGGAGGGGTGGAGGGGCGGCAGGGTAGACTAGTGGTTAGAGTGGAGGGGCGGCAGGTAGACTAGTGGTTAGAGTGGAGGGGCGGCAAGTAGACTAGTGGTTAGAGTGGAGGGATGGAGGGGCGGCAGGTAGACTAGTGGTTAGAGTGGAGGGGCGGCAGGTAGACTAGTGGTTAGAGTGGAGGGGCGGCAGGGTAGCCTAGTGGTTAGAGTGGAGGGGCGGCAGGTAGACTAGTGGTTAGAGTGGAGGTGCGGCAGGTAGACTAGTGGTTAGAGTGGAGGGGTGGAGGGACAGCAGGTAGACTAGTGGTTAGAGTGGAGGGGTGGCAGGTAGACTAGTGGTTAGAGTGGAGGGGCGGCAGGGTAGCCTAGTGGTTAGAGTGGAGGGGCGGCAGGGTAGCCTAGTGGTTAGAGTGGAGGGGTGGAGGGGCGGCAGGGTAGACTAGTGGTTAGAGTGGAGGGGCGGCAGGTAGACTAGTGGTTAGAGTGGAGGGGCGGCAGGGTAGCCTAGTGGTTAGAGTGGAGGGGCGGCAGGGTAGCCTAGTGGTTAGAGTGGAGGGGCGGCAGGGTAGCCTAGTGGTTAGAGTGGAGGGGCGGCAGGGTAGCCTAGTGGTTAGAGTGGAGGGGCGGCAGGGTAGACTAGTGGTTAGAGTGGAGGGGCGGCAGGGTAGCCTAGTGGTTAGAGTGGAGGGGCGGCAGGGTAGCCTAGTGGTTAGAGGGAGGGGCGGCAGGGTAGCCTAGTGGTTAGAGTGGAGGGGCGGCAGGGTAGCCTAGTGGTTAGAGGGAGGGGCGGCAGGGTAGCCTAGTGGTTAGAGTGGAGGGGCGGCAGGGTAGCCTAGTGGTTAGAGTGGAGGGGCGGCAGGGTAGACTAGTGGTTAGAGGGAGGGGCGGCAGGGTAGCCTAGTGGTTAGAGTGGAGGGGCGGCAGGGTAGCCTAGTGGTTAGAGTGGAGGGGCGGCAGGGTAGCCTAGTGGTTAGAGTGGAGGGGCGGCAGGGTAGACTAGTGGTTAGAGTGGAGGGGCGGCAGGGTAGCCTAGTGGTTAGAGTGTAGAGGCGGCAGGGTAGCCTAGTGGTTAGAGTGGAGGGGCGGCAGGGTAGCCTAGTGGTTAGAGTGTAGAGGCGGCAGGGTAGCCTAGTGGTTAGAGCGTTAGACTAGTAACTGGAAGGTTGCAAGATCAAACCCCCGAGCTGACAAGGTAAACATCTTTCGTTCTGCCCCTGAACAAGACAGTTAACCCACTGTTCCTAGGCCGTCATTGAAAATAAGAATTTGTTCTTCTGATTTGCCTAGTAAAAAAAAAAACAGTGGAATTACATTGAGTCTCAGCATCATTATGTTACAGTTGAGTCTCAGCACCATTCTGTTACATTACATTGAGTCTCAGCATCATTCTGTTACCGTGGAATTACAATTGAGTCTCAGCACCATTCTGTTACCGTGGAATTACATTGAGTCTCAGCACCATTCTGTTACCGTGGAATTACATTGAGTCTCAGCACCATTCTGTTACCGTGGAATTACATTGAGTCTCAGCATCATTATGTTACCGTGGAATTACATTGAGTCTCAGCACCATTCTGTTACCGTGGAATTGCCCTCAATCATCTTAAAAACATTTTTAATCCCAAAAGCACCGACTGGCGTCATTTTACAACCCAAATTGGTAAATGACAACTCTCCCAAAATAAGCATATATTTTTTAACTGCTCAAAGATCTATAGTCAAAATTTGTGTTTCAAAATAGACATTTGTGTTTCCGTTGAGATTCTGATCGATTTCACCCATCGCCAAATGTTAACAACATTAGTCTGCTATTAATTCAAAGCGTTGTGTTTCTGTGATACTCAGAGGCTGAGACATTAGCGACATACCGGTACGACCTAAGATGGCCACCGGTATGGACGCCGGGGACCAATCAGAAGAGACATTGACTAGAGACGTGTACTTACATTTGAATAACGTGTTCTTATTGAGTTATAGGTGCTGCCCCCCCCCCCAAGGGGACACATCTGGACTGGTGTTGTTGGGTCTGTTGTAAGTGGAATGGACTGGTGTTGTTGGGTCTGTTATAAGTGGAATGGACTGGTGTTGTTGGGTCCGTTATAAGTGGAATGGACTGGTGTTGTTGGGTCTGTTATAAGTGGAATGGACTGGTGTTGTTGGGTCTGTTCTACGGGAATGGACTGGTGTTGTTGGGTCTGTTATAAGTGGAATGGACTGGTGTTGTTGGGTCTGTTGTAAGTGGAATGGACTGGTGTTGTTGGGTCTGTTGTAAGTGGAATGGACTGGTGTTGTTGGGTCTGTTGTAAGTGGAATGGACTGGTGTTGTGGGTCTGTTGGTGGAATGGACTGGTGTTGTTGGGTCTGTTCTGGTGGAATGGACTGGTGTTGTTGGGTCTGTTGTATGGAATGGACTGGTGTTGTTGGGTCTGTTGTAAGTGGAATGGACTGGTGTTGTTGGGTCTGTTGTAAGTGGAATGGACTGGTGTTGCTGGGTCTGTTGTAAGTGGAATGGACTGGTGTTGTTGGGTCTGTTGTAAGTGGAATGGACTGGTGTTGTTGGGTCTGTTGTAAGTGGAATGGACTGGTGTTGTTGGGTCTGTTGTAAGTGGAATGGACTGGTGTTGTTGGGTCTGTTGTAAGTGGAATGGACTGGTGTTGTTGGGTCTGTTCTAAGTGGAATGGACTGGTGTTGTTGGGTCTGTTCTATGGAATGGACTGGTGTTGTTGGGTCTGTTGTAAGTGGAATGGACTGGTGTTGTTGGGTCTGTTGTAAGTGGAATGGACTGGTGTTGTTGGGTCTGTTGTAAGTGGAATGGACTGGTGTTGTTGGGTCTGTTGTAAGTGGAATGGAATGGAATGGACTGGTGTTGTTGGGTCTGTTGTAAGTGGAATGGACTGGTGTTGTTGGGTCTGTTGTAAGTGGAATGGACTGGTGTTGTTGGGTCTGTTGTAAAGTGGAATGGACTGGTGTTGTTGGGTCTGTTGTAAGTGGAATGGACTGGTGTTGTTGGGTCTGTTGTAAGTGGAATGGACTGGTGTTGTTGGGTCTGTTGTTGTTGTGTGGAATGGACTGGTGTTGTTGGGTCTGTTGTAAGTGGAATGGACTGGTGTTGTTGGGTCTGTTGTAAGTGGAATGGACTGGTGTTGTTGGGTCTGTTGTAAGTGGAATGGACTGGTGTTGTTGGGAATCTGGTATTGTTGGGTCTGTTGTAGGGAATGGACTGGTGTTGTTGGGTCTGTTGTAAGTGGAATGGACTGGTGTTGTTGGGTCTGTTGTAAGTGGAATGGACTGGTGTTGTTGGGTCTGTTGTAAGTGGAATGGACTGGTATTGTTGGGTCTGTTGTAAGTGGAATGGACTGGTATTGTTGGGTCTGTTGGGTCTGTTGTAAGTGGAATGGACTGGTATTGTTGGGTCTGTTGTAAGTGGAATGGACTGGTGTTGTTGGGTCTGTTGTAAGTGGAATGGACTGGTGTTGTTGGGTCTGTTGTAAGTGGAATGGACTGGTATTGTTGGGTCTGTTATAAGTGGAATGGACTGGTGTTGTTGGGTCTGTTGTAAGTGGAATGGACTGGTATTGTTGGGTCTGTTGTAAGTGGAATGGACTGGTATTGTTGGGTCTGTTGTAAGTGGAATGGACTGGTATTGTTGGGTCTGTTGTAAGTGGAATGGACTGGTGTTGTTGGGTCTGTTGTAAGTGGAATGGACTGGTGTTGTTGGGTCTGTTGTTGGGTCTGTTGTAAGTGGAATGGACTGGTGTTGTTGGGTCTGTTGTAAGTGGAATGGACTGGTGTTGTTGGGTCTGTTATAAGTGGAATGGACTGGTGTTGTTGGGTCTGTTGTAAGTGGAATGGACTGGTGTTGTTGGGTCTGTTGTAAGTGGAATGGACTGGTGTTGTTGGGTCTGTTGTAAGTGGAATGGACTGGTGTTGTTGGGTCTGTTGTAAGTGGAATGGACTGGTGTTGTTGGGTCTGTTGTAAGTGGAATGGACTGGTGTTGTTGGGTCTGTTGTAAGTGGAATGGACTGGTATTGTTGGGTCTGTTGTAAGTACTGGTATTGTGGAATGGACTGGTGTTGTTGGGTCTGTTGTAAGTGGAATGGACTGGTGTTGTTGGGTCTGTTATGTTGGGGAATGGACTGGTGTTGTTGGGTCTGTTGTAAGTGGAATGGAAGTGGAATGGACTGGTGTTGTTGGGTCTGTTGTAAGTGGAATGGACTGGTATTGTTGGGTCTGTTGTAAGTGGAATGGACTGGTGTTGTTTAGGTGTTGTTGGACTGGTGTTGTTGGGTCTGTTGTAAGTGGAATGGACTGGTGTTGTTGGGTCTGTTGTAAGTGGAATGGACTGGTGTTGTTTGGTCTGTTGTAAGTGGAATGGACTGGTGTTGTTGGGTCTGTTGTAAGTGGAATGGACTGGTGTTGTTGGATCTGTTGTAAGTGGAATGGACTGGTATTGTTGGGTCTGTTATAGGTGGAATGGACTGTTTGTTGGGTCTGTTGTAAGTGGAATGGACTGGTGTTGTTGGGTCTGTTGTAAAGTGGAATGGACTGGTGTTGTTGGGTCTGTTGTAAGTGGAATGGACTGGTGTTGTTGGGTCTGTTGTAAGTGGAATGGACTGGTGTTGTTGGGTCTGTTGTAAGTGGAATGGACTGGTGTTGTTGGGTCTGTTGTAAGTGGAATGGACTGGTATTGTTGGGTCTGTTGTAGTGGAATGGACTGGTGTTGTTGGGTCTGTTGTAAGTGGAATGGACTGGTGTTGTTGGGTCTGTTGTAAGTGGAATGGACTGGTGTTGTTGGGTCTGTTGTAAGTGGAATGGACTGGTGTTGGGTCTGTTGTAAATGGACTGGTGTTGTTGGGTCTGTTGTAAGTGGAATGGACTGGTGTTGTTGGGTCTGTTGTAGTGGAATGGACTGGTATTGTTGGGTCTGTTGTAAGTGGAATGGACTGGTGTTGTTGGGTCTGTTGTAAGTGGAATGGACTGGTGTTGTTGGGTCTGTTGTAAGTGGAATGGACTGGTGTTGTTGGGTCTGTTGTAAGTGGAATGGACTGGTGTTGTTGGGTCTGTTGTAAGTGGAATGGACTGGTGTTGTTGGGTCTGTTGTAAGTGGAATGGACTGGTGTTGTTGGGTCTGTTGTAAGTGGAATGGACTGGTGTTGTTGGGTCTGTTGTAAGTGGAATGGACTGGTGTTGTTGGGTCTGTTGTAAGTGGAATGGACTGGTGTTGTTGGGTCTGTTGTAGTGGAATGGACTGGTGTTGTTGGGTCTGTTGTAAGTGGAATGGACTGGTGTTGTTGGGTCTGTTGTAAGTGGAATGGACTGGAAATGGACTGGTGTTGTTGGGTCTGTTGTAAATGGACTGGAATGGACTGGTGTTGTTGGTCTGTTGTAGTGGAATGGACTGGTGTTGTTGGGTCTGTTGTAAGTGGAATGGACTGGTGTTGTTGGGTCTGTTGTAGTGGAATGGACTGGTATTGTTGGGTCTGTTATAAGTGGTTCGCTAGGCTCTGATGTTATCTGTATTGGAAAAGCCATACAACATTTGTTATATAAAGACTGACTTATGCTCCCAACAGTGTGCTGCAACGGTAGCTCAACCAATGTTCTCCACTATGTTTACTGAGCACTGCGTGATCACAGATCATGATTTAATAAAAGAAGAACTCAAACGACCGATCGGACAACGCAAGAAAAATAAGAGACATGATGACTCAACAATATCGCCACAGACTGAGTCCCTGTTCTCTCTCTCCTCTGTTTAAATGACCCTGTATGTCTGTGTGGGCTCTGGTGACTGGGCTGTGCACTGCTGGGCTAGCTGGAGGGAGGGAGGGAGGGAGGGAGGGAGGGAGGGATGGAGGGAGGGAGGGAGGGAGGGATGGAGGGAGGGAGGGAGGGAGGGAGGGAGGGATGGAGGGAGGGAGGAGGGAGGGGAGGCAGGGAGGGAGGGAGGATGGAGGGAGGAGGGATGGAGGGAGGGAGGGAGGGAGGGAGGGATGGGAGGGAGGGAGGGAGGGAGGGAGGGAGGGAGGGAGGGGAGGGAGGGAGGGAGGGAGGGGAGGGAGGGAGGGATGGAGGGAGGGAGGGAGGGAGGGATGGAGGGAGGGTGGGAGGGAGGGATGGAGGGAGGGAGGGATGGAGGGGAGGGAGGGAGGGAGGGATGGATGGAGGGATGGAGATGGATGGAGGGAGGGGAGGGAGGGATGGAGGGAGGGAGGGGAGGGAGGGAGGGGAGGGAGGGAGGGAGGGAGGGGAGGCAGGGAGGGAGGGAGGGATGGAGGGAGGGAGGGAGGCAGGGATGGACGGAGGGAGGGAGGGATGGAGGGAGGGAGGGAGGCAGGGAGGGAGGGATGGAGGGAGGGAGGGAGGGGATGGAGACATATTGAGGCTGACTAATCACAATCGAGGTTGAGTCAGCAGAAGGTGAATGGAATGCTGCTCACCAGGAAACAGCCTTAACACATCAGTAGTAACGATCACATGAATCCTCACTGTTACCAAGCAACTATCTACTGCTCCATATTACCTCCCTGTTGCCAAGCAATTATCTACTGGCCCATATTACCTCCCTGTTGCCAAGCAATTATCTACTGCTCCATATTACCTCCCTGTTACCAAGCGACTATCTACTGGCCCATATCACCTCCCTGTTACTAAGCAACTATCTACTGGCCCATATCACCTCCCTGTTACCAAGCAACTATCTACTGGCCCATATCACCTCCCTGTTACCAAGCAACTATCTACTGGCCCATATCACCTCACTGTAGGGTTGGCTAGAACAAGTCACGCTTATAAGCTTAATGTCTTACAATAACATTGAACAGAGGACTAAAGAGACGAGTTCTACATGAGATTTACCAGCTCATAACACATACAGGTGGTGTGTATTAAATATCTTTGCAGCTGGTCAGAAAACTCTGAAGAACAGATCATTTAAGTGTGAACTTTAAAGTTCAATTTATTAAGAAGCTAAATATTTACACTTAACTGACATTAACACCAAACGAGTATCAATAACAACAACAACAACCCCCCCCCCCCCCCCCCAGAACATCAGAACCAGATACCTTTAGTTCTGGCATGCTGACGATGAGTGCCAGGGGGAGTCTGATGTCAGGCTGGTTGGTGTAGTCCAGTGGTACTAGGTGAGGAGCCAGCTCGTGGAATCTCCCATGTAACCTAGGACACACAGGCAGGAAGGAGAAGGTCAGGAAGCATCCACACACATAACCCTATGGGTTTTTGCTCTTTTGTTTTACAAGGCCCTTGTTTAACCTGGTCCAAGATTCTGTTTGTGCTGTCATGACGATAACCGTAAGAGTTAGCTGTACGAGCACAAAAACAGATCTGGGACCAGGCTTAGAGAAATTAAGAGCCATTATGGACATCGTATGCAGAGGTCTAGCGTCAGTACAGTCGACTCAATCAGTCATAAATATATTCGCATACAGTATACGGTGCTTATCTTTTCCATTCATTTTAGATTGAAACACAAAACGTATGAACAGCAGATAGACTGGGACGTGGGCTTTTCTCACACATTCCTGACACATATCCACATTTTGAGGTCTGAAAACATCTTGACAAACTTCCATTTTTTGAGCCAATTTTCTTTGATTCTTTGAGGTAAGCACCTTGTACTGTCATGGAGCTGGGATGTTAAACCCTTTCATACTAGCAACATATTTTACATATTACCAACTGGGGTTCATTTCGACCCAGAGAAGAAACTATTGGGAAAAACAACAATCATAGCAAAACATAAAGTATTCATAAAATTCACAAAGTATTTAGAAGGTATTCATAAAGTATTAATGAAGTATTCACAAAGTATTCATAAAGTATTCATGAAGTATTCATTCAAAGTATTCACAAAGTATTCATAAAGTATTCACAAAGTATTTATAAGGTATTCACAAAGTATTCATAAAGTATTCACAAAGTATTCAGAAGGTATTCATAAAGTATTCAGCAAAGTATTCATAAAGTATACACAAAGTATTCATAAAGTATTCATAAAGTATTCACAAAGTATTCACAAAGTATTCATAAGTTATTCACAAAGTATTCATAAAGTATTCACAAAGTATTCAGAAGGTATTCATAAAGTATTCATAAAGTATTCACAAAGTATTCAGAAGGTATTCATGAAGTATTCAGAAGGTATTCATAAAGTATTCATAAAGTATTCACAAAGTATTCACAAAGTATTCAGAAGGTATTCATAAAGTATTCATAAAGTATTCAGAAGGTATTCACAAAGTATTCAAAAAGTATTCAGACCCCATGACTTTTTCTACATTTTGTTACGTTACAGACTTATTCTAATATATATATATATATATATTTTTTTTAGAATAAGTATATATATATATATAAATACTCCTAATAATCCTCCCGAGTGGTGAATCGGTTTAAGGTACTGCATCTCAGTGCTAGGGTCGTACTATAATTGAGTGAAAACAGTTTTTTTTTTTGAATTTCTTGCAAATGTCTAAATTAAAAAGACAAAAATACCTTATTTACATAAGTATTCAGACCCTTTGCTATTATGAGATTCGAAATTGAGCTCAGATGCATCTGGTTTACCTTGATCATCGTTGAGATGTTTCTACAGCTTGATTGTGTATATTGTGTGTATATTGTGTGTATATTGGGTGTATATTGTGTGTAGATTGTGTGTAGATTGTGTGTATATTGTGTGTATATTGGGTGTATATTGTGTGTAGATTGTGTGTATATTGTGTGTATATTGTGTGTATATTGTGTGTAGATTGATGGGGTTGGGGGGGTATATTGTGTGTAGATTGATGGGGTTGGGGGGGGTGTATCCTTTTAAGAATAAGGCTGTAACGTAAACAAATTGGAATAAGTAAAGGGTCGGAATACTTTCCTGAATGCATTGTACACTTCATTAGTGTCAAACTAACTAGCTAACTAAACTAACTAACTCATTAGTTAATAATGTTAAATCATTACCTATTTTAGTAATATAGTTCATTTTGCATGTTCTGAAAAAACTAAAATATATTTCATCCTCAAATAATGTACAGCTTTTTCCAAGTACAATCTACATCAGTCGTAAAAAAGCTGATTAACCACAAGTTGATTGAAATATAATTTTGTTTTTTAAACATTTTTGAAGTAAATATTAATTGTCATATTTATGTGGTAAAAAACAACTGCCATTTAATCATTTAAAGGGGCTGTACACCAACATTTGAAACATGTCATTTTATTGACATTAAGTGATTCATCCTGTCACATCGATATAAAGGGATCGGGAGACAGGCGCAGGAATGCGTAATAGTTTTTTTTATTGACATTAAGTGATTCATCCTGTCACTATATAAAGGGATCGGAGACAGGCGCAGGAATGCGTAATAGGGTTTTATTGACATTAAGTGATTCATCCTGTCACATCGTTATAAAGGGATCGGAGACAGGGCGCAGGAATGCGTAATAGGGTTTTTTTATTGACATTAAGTGATTCATCCTGTCACATCGGAATAAAGGGATCGGAGACAGGCGCAGGAATGCGTAATAGGGTTTTTATTGACATTGAGTGATTCATCCTGTCACATCGGTATAAAGGGATCGGGAGACAGGCGCAGGAATGCGTAATAGTTTTTAATTGACATTAAGTGATTCATCCTGTCACGTCGGTATAAAGGATCGGGAGGGATCGGGTTTTTTAGACAGTGATTCGCAGGAATAGGAATGCGAAATAGGGTTTTATATTGACATTAAAGAACATTCATCCTGTAACGTCGGTATAAAGGGATCGGGAGACAGGCGCAGAATTATATTGACATTAAGTAATTCATTTATTATAAAGGGATCGGGAGACAGGCGCAGAATGATAGGGTTTTATTGACCCTGATGTGCGCGTAAAGGCATGGGGACGAAGACCACACAAACACGTAAACAAGACACAGGGTTGAAACAAAACAAAGAGCGAGTGTGATAATAATCTATTTTCATGGCAGATGGAGGCAAATACGTGAACCACGTCCTTTAGAGAGTATATATATATATATATACACACACTGTGTGATAGAAACAGCAGGTGTTCCTAATGTTTTGTTGATAGAAACAGCAGGTGTTCCTAATGTTTTGTTGATAGAAACAGCAGGTGTTCCTAATGTTTTGTTGATAGAAACAGCAGGTGTTCCTAATGTTTTGTTGATAGAAACAGCAGGTGTTCCTAATGTTTTGTTGATAGAAACAGCAGGTGTTCCTAATGTTTTGTTGATAGAAACAGCAGGTGTTCCCAATGTTTTGTTAATAGAAACAGCAGGTGTTCCTAATGTTTTGTACCCTCGGTGTATATAGACCAGGCCATTTCCATTCCAGTCGTATAGTGTGCATCCCAAATAGAGACAGGGCTCTGGCGCTAATAGTGAATAGGGATTCATTTGGGACGTAGACATTAAAGACATTTACAGATTGACGACGGGTCTATTTGGACATTGGTGTGGTATGTCACTGGGTTGTCTGCTTCCAACGGCAGAAAGCGCTCTTGGGAAAATTGTTCCATTATTGATGCTGGCTATGTTGTAATAACATGAGGTCACACAGTGAAATAAATAACGGTCAATAACGACTAACTCTCCGGTGATAAATGACCTGATGATCCGTCTGTGAACAGTGTCCACTGACAACGTTTAAAAGGCAAGGAAGGACACAGCGAGAGAAAAGCACACGCACGCACACACATACACACGCACGCACACACATACACACGCACACACACACATACACACGCACACACACGCACACACACACGCACACACACACACACACACGCACGCACACACGCACACACGCACACACACACACACACACACACACACACAGACACCAGGGTCGACGGTATGTCCGGGCCTTATGGGCCTGGCCGTCATTACAAATGACCTTGCCCGTCCAAATAAAATATTTAAATATTTATATTTTTTTTGGACAGAAGAGCATCGACAGAAAGACGCATCAATCACAGATAAATCATCCGAGTTACTGAAACAGCACCTCTCTGTCTCAGTATGTGTAGACCATGTATCTGATGCTGTCTCAGTATGTGTAGACCATGAATCTGATGCTGTCTCAGTATGTGTAGACCATGTATCTGATGCTGTCTGGACAGTGAAACAGCACCTCTCTGTCTCAGTATGTGTAGACCATGAATCCTCTCTGTCTCAGTATGTGTAGACCATGTATCTGATGCTGTCTCAGTATGTGTAGACCATGTATCTGATGCTGTCTGGACAGTGAAACAGCATCTCTCTGTCTCAGTATGTGTAGACCATGTATCTGATGCTGTCTGGACAGTGAAACAGCACCTGTCTCAGTATGTTGTATCTGATGCTGTCTGGACAGTGAAACAGCATCTCTCTGTCTCAGTATGTGTAGACCATGAATCTGATGCTGTCTGGACAGTGAAACAGCACCTCTCTGGACCATGTATCTGATGCTGTCTCAGTATCTCTGTCTCAGTATTTTGAATCTGATGCTGTCTGGACAGTGAGCATCCTCTCTGTCTCAGTATGTATGAATCTGATGCTGTCTGGACAGTGAAACAGCCAGTATGTAGACCATGATCTGATGCTGTCTGGACAGTGAAACAGCATCTCTCTGTCTCAGTAATAACCCATAGACCATGTATCTGTTGCTGTCTGGACAGTGGAAACATTCACCTCTCTGTCTCAGTATGTGTAACCATGGGATGCTGTCTGGACAGTGAAACAGCATCTCTCTCTGTCTCAGTATGTGGAGCCTTAGACCATGAATCTGATGCTGTCTCAGTATGTATAGACCATGTATCTGATGCTGTCTGGACAGTGAAACAGCACCTCTGTCTCATATGTGTAGACCATGAATCTGATGCTGTCTGGACAGTGAAACAGCATCTCTCTGTCTCAGTATGTGTAGACCATGAATCTGATGCTGTCTGGACAGTGAAACAGCATCTCTCTGTCTCAGTATGTGTAGACCATGTATCTGTTGCTGTCTGGACAGTGAAACAGCACCTCTCTGTCTCAGTATGTGTAGACCATGTATCTGATGCTGTCTGGACAGTGAAACAGCACCTCTCTGTCTCAGTATGTGTAGACCATGTATCTGATGCTGTCTGGACAGTGAAACAGCACCTCTCTGTCTCAGTATGTGTAGACCATGAATCTGATGCTGTCTGGACAGTGAAACAGCATCCTCTCTGTCTCAGTATGTGTAGACCATGAATCTGATGCTGTCTGGACAGTGAAACAGCATCTCTCTGTCTCAGTATGTGTAGACCATGTATCTGTTGCTGTCTGGACAGTGAAACAGCACCTCTCTGTCTCAGTATGTGTAGACCATGTTGCTGTCTGGACAGTGAAACAGCACCTCTGTCTCAGTATGTAAACCAAGACACTGATGCTGTCTGAAACATGTATGTGGCAACCATGAATCTGATGCTGTCTGGACTGTCTCGAGTATGTGTAGACCATGAATCTGATGCTGTCTCAGTATGTGTAGACCATGTATCTGATGCTGTCTGGACAGTGAAACAGCACCTCTCTGTCTCAGTATGTGTAGACCATGTATCTGATGCTGTCTGGACAGTGAAACAGCACCTCTCTGTCTCAGTATGTGTAGACCATGTATCTGATGCTGTCTGGACAGTGAAACAGCACCTCTCTGTCTCAGTATGTGTAGACCATGTATCTGATGCTGTCTGGACAGTGATCTCTGTCTCAGTATGTGTAGACCATGTATCTGATGCTGTCTGGACAGTGAAACAGCACCTCTCTGTCTCAGTATGTGTAGACCATGTATCTGATGCTGTCTGGACAGTGAAACAGCACCTCTGAATGTGCCAGACCATGCTGATGCTGTCTGTGGCTCAGTATGTGTAGACCATGTATCTGATGCTGTCTCAGTATGTGTAGACCATGTATCAGATGTGTCTGATGCTGTCTCAGTATGTGTAGACCATGTATCTGATGCTGTCTGGACAGTGAAACAGCATCTGATGCTGTCTCAGTATGTGTAGACCATGTATCTGATGCTGTCTGTCTCTCTCTGTCTCAGTATGTGTAGACCATGAATCTGATGCTGTCTCAGTAGACCATGTATCTGATGTGTCTCAGACCATGTATCTGATGCTGTCTGGACAGTGAAACAGCATCTCTCTGTCTCAGTATGTGTAGACCATGAATCTGATGCTGTCTGGACAGTGAAACAGCATCTCTCTGTCTCAGTATGTGTAGACCATGAATCTGATGCTGTCTGGACAGTGAAACAGCATCTCTCTGTCTCAGTATGTGTAGACCATGAATCTGATGCTGTCTCAGTATGTGTAGACCATGTATCTGATGCTGTCTCAGTATGTGTAGACCATGTATCTGATGCTGTCTGGACAGTGAAACAGCATCTCTCTGTCTCAGTATGTGTAGACCATGAATCTGATGCTGTCTCAGTATGTGTAGACCATGTATCTGATGCTGTCTCAGTATGTGTAGACCATGAATCTGATGCTGTCTCAGTATGTGTAGACCATGTATCTGATGCTGTCTCAGTATGTGTAGACCATGTATCTGATGCTGTCTCAGTATGTGTAGACCATGAATCTGATGCTGTCTCAGTATGTGTCGACCATGTATCTGATGCTGTCTGGACAGTGAAACAGCACCTCTCTGTCTCAGTATGTGTAGACCATGTATCTGATGCTGTCTGGACAGTGAAACAGCACCTCTCTGTCTCAGTATGTGTAGACCATGAATCTGATGCTGTCTCAGTATGTGTAGACCATGAATCTGATGCTGTCTGGACAGTGAAACAGCACCTCTCTGTCTCAGTATGTGTAGACCATGAATCTGATGCTGTCTCAGTATGTCTGAATCTGATGCTGTCTGGACAGTGAAACAGCACCTCTCTCAGTATGTGTAGACCATGAATCTGATGTATGAAACAGCACCTGTCTCAGATGTAGACCATGTATCTGATGCTGTCTCTATGTGTAGACCATGAATCTGACTGCTGTCTCAGTATGTGTAGACCATGTATCACTGTCTCAGTATGTCCCATGAATCCTGATGCTGTCTCAGTATGTGTAGACCATGTATCTGATGCTGTCTCAGTATGTGGACCATGTATCTGATGCTGTCTCAGTATGTGTAGACCATGTATCTGATGCTGTCTCAGTATGTGTAGACCATGAATCTGATGCTGTCTGGACAGTATGTCTCCCATGTATCTGATGCTGTCTGGACAGTGAAACAGCACCTCTCTGTCTCAGTATGTAGCCATGTATCTGATGCTGTCTGGACAGTGAAACAGCACCTCTCTGTCTCAGTATGTGTAGACCATGAATCTGATGCTGTCTGACAGTGAAACAGCATCTCTCTGTCTCAGTATGTGTAGACCATGTATCTGATGCTGTCTGGACAGTGAAACAGCACCATGAATCTGATGCTGTCTGGACAGTGAAACAGCACCTCTCTGTCTCAGTATGTGTAGACCATGAATCTGATGCTGTCTCAGTATGTGTAGACCATGAATCTGATGCTGTCTGGACAGTGAAACAGCACCTCTCTGTCTCAGTATGTGTAGACCATGTATCTGATGCTGTCTCAGTATGTGTAGACCATGAATCTGATGCTGTCTCAGTATGTGTAGACCATGTATCTGATGCTGTCTCAGTATGTGTAGACCATGAATCTGATGCTGTCTCAGTATGTGTAGACCATGTATCTGATGCTGTCTCAGTATGTGTCGACCATGTATCTGTTGCTGTCTGGACAGTGAAACAGCATCTCTCTGTCTCAGTATGTGTAGACCATGTATCTGATGCTGTCTCAGTATGTGTAGACCATGTATCTGATGCTGTCTGGACAGTGAAACAGCATCCTCTCTGTCTCAGTATGTGTAGACCATGAATCTGATGCTGTCTCAGTATGTGTAGACCATGAATCTGATGCTGTCTGGAGAGTGAAACAGCATCCTCTCTGTCTCAGTATGTGTAGACCATGAATCTGATGCTGTCTCAGTGAAACAGCACTGGACCATGAATCTGATGCTGTCTCAGTATGTGTAGACCATGTATCTGAGTGACCATGTATCTGATGCTGTCTCAGTATGTGTAGACCATGTATCTGATGCTGTCTCAGTATGTGTAGACCATGTATCTGATGCTGTCTCAGTGTGTGTAGACCATGAATCTGATGCTGTCTCAGTATGTGTAGACCATGAATCTGATGCTGTCTCAGTATGTGTAGACCATGAATCTGATGCTGTCTGGACGAAGCAGTGTCTCAGTATGTAGACGTCTCAGTATGTGTAGACCATGAATCTGATGCTGTCTCAGTATGTGTAGACCATGAATCTGATGCTGTCTCAGTATGTGTAGACCATGTATCTGATGCTGTCTCAGTATGTGTAGACCATGTATCTGATGCTGTCTCAGTATGTGTAGACCATGTATCTGATGCTGTCTCAGTATGTGTAGACCATGTATCTGATGCTGTCTCAGTATGTGTAGACCATGAATCTGATGCCATGTGTAGACCATGTATCTGATGCTGTCTCAGTATGTATGTGATGCTGTCTCAGACCATGTATCTGATGCTGTCTCAGTATGTGTAGACCATGTTTCAGATGCTGTCTGGACAGTGAAACAGCACCTCTCTGTCTCAGTATGTGTAGACCATGATGCTGTCTCAGTATGTGTAGACCATGTTTGATGCTGTCTCAGTATGTGTAGACCATGTTTCTGATGCTGTCTGGACAGTGAAACAGCATCCTCTCTGGCTCAGTATGTGTAGACCATGTATCTGATGCTGTCTCAGTATGTGTAGACCATGTTTCTGATGCTGTCTGGACAGTGAAACAGCACCCCCCTCTGGCTCAGTATGTGTAGACCATGTATCTGTTGCTGTCTGGACAGTGAAACAGCATCTCTCTGTCTCAGTATGTGTAGACCATGTATCTGATGCTGTCTGGACAGTGAAACAGCACCTCTCTGTCTCAGTATGTGTAGACCATGTATCTGATGCTGTCTGGACAGTGAAACAGCATCTCTCTGTCTCAGTATGTGTAGACCATGTATCTGATGCTGTCTGGACAGTGAAACAGCACCTCTCTGTCTCAGTATGTGTAGACCATGTATCTGATGCTGTCTGGACAGTGAAACACCCTCTCTGTCTCAGTATGTAGACCATGTATCTGATGCTGTCTGGACAGTGAAACAGCATCTCTCTCTCAGAATATGTAGTCCATGTTCTCAGAATATGATGCTGTCTGGCATGTCACTCTTTTTGGCCAGACAGCATCAAATACATGGGCTACATAGAAAGACAGAGGGGTGCTGTTTCACTCACTCGGATGGTTTCTCCTGGTGAGATAGTTTCAGCCACCTGCGAATTGAAGGAAGGTTGGCAGGTGCACAGCGTGTCACGTCTGCTCCCGCTCTTCCCTCCCCCTGCCTCCCTCCTCCCTCCTCCCCTTCCTCCCTCCTCCCTCCACCCTACCTCCCTCCCTCCCCTCATCCCCTTCCTCCCTCTCCTCACCACATAATTATATCCCTCAGCTCTCTGCTCCCGCTCTTCCCTCCACCTTGAGGACGCCAGGTTGCCCTGCATCACGCACTAATGCCAACCATCACGCACTCCTGCCAACCATCACGCACTCCTGGATATCCATCACGCACTCCTGCCATCCATCACGCACTCCTACCATCCATCACGCACTCTTGCCATCCATCACGCACTCCTGCCGTCCATCACGCACTCCTGCCATCCATCACGCACTCTTGCCGTCCATCACGCACTCCTGCCATCCATCACGCTCTTGCCGTCCATCACGCACACCTGCCTTCCCCTTATGTATCACGCGCTTCAGCGTTATTGGACTCACCCTGGACTCACCTGAAATCACCTTATCACCTGCCTTCCCTTCGTAACTCGCTTCCCTGGGCACGCGTTATTGGACTCACCTGGACTCACCTGAACTCACTTATCACCTGCCTTCCTTGTAACGCGCTCAGCGTTATTGACTCACCTGACTCACTTATCACCTGCCTTCCCTGGGCACGCGCTTCAGCGTTATTGGACTCACCTGACTCACTTATCACCTGCCTTCCCTTCGTAACGCGCTTCAGCTGGACTCACCTGCTCACCTGAACTCACTTATCACCTGCCTCACCTGGACTCACTTGGACTCACCTGGACCTTCCTTGTAACACGCGTTCAGCGTTATTGGACCACCTGGACTCACTTATCACCTGCCTTCCCTGCCTTCCCTCGTCACTTATCACCTGCCTTCCCTTGTAACACAGCGTTATTGGACTCACCTGGACTCACCTGAACTCACTCACCTGCCTTCCCTCGTAACGCGCTTCCCTCACCTGGACTCACTTATCACCTGCCTTCCCTGGGCACGCGCTTCAGCGTTATTGGACTCACCTGGACTCACTTATCACCTGCCTTCCCTCGTAACGCGCTTCAGCGTTATTGGACTCACTTATCACCTGCCTTCCCTGGAACCTTCAGCGTTATTGGACTCACCTGGACTCACTATCACCTGCCTTCCCTCACCGCTTCAGAACTCACCTGGACTCACCTGAACTTATCACCTGCCTTCCCTGGGCACGCACGCTTCAGCGATATTGGACTCACCTGGACTCACTTATCACCTGCCTTCCTGGGCACGCGCTTCAGCGTTATTGGACTCACCTGGACTCACTTATCTGCCTTCCTTGAACTCACTTATCACCTGCCTTCCCTGCCTTCCCTCGTAACGCGCTTCAGCGTTATTGGACTCGTTATTGCCTTCCTTGACACGCGCTGACTCACCTGGACTCACTTATCACCTGCCTTCCCTGTACGCGCTTCAGCGTTATTGGACTCACCTGGACTCACTTATCACCTGCCTTCACCTTGTAACGCGATTCCCGTTATTGGACTCACCTGGGACTCACCTGAACTCACTTATCACCTGCCTTCCCTCGTAACGCGGACTCACTTATCCTGCCTTCCCTGGGCAGCGCTTCCAGCTATTGGACTCACCTGGACTCACCCTGAACTTATCACCTGCCTTCCCTGGTAACGCGCTTCAGTGATATTGGACTCACCTGGACTCACTTATCACCTGCCTTCCCTGGGCACGCGCTTCAGCGTTATGGACTCACCTGGACTCACCTGAACCTGCACTTCCACCTGCCTTCAGCGTTATTGGACTCACCTGGACTCATGAACTCACCCACCTGCCTTCCTCGAACGCGTTATTGGACTCACCTGGACTCACTTATCACCTGCCTTCCTTGTAACGGCGCTTCAGTGATATTGGACTCACCTGGACTCACTGCCTTCCTGGGCACGCGCTATCACCTGCCTTCCCCCTTCCTGGCACGCTTCAGCATTATTGGACTCACCTGGACTCACTTATCACCCCTGCCTTCCCTCACCTACTCACTTATCACCTGCCTTCCCTTGTAACGCGCTCAGTGATATTGGACTCACCTGGACTCACTTATCACCTACCTTCCCTGGGCACGCGCTTCAGCGTTATTGACTCACCTGACTCACTTATCACCTGCCTTCCCTCACCTGGACTCACCTGGACTCACTTATCACCTGCCTTCCCTTGTAACGATTATTGGACTCACCTGGACTCACTTATCACCTGCCTTCCTGGGCACGCGCTCAGCGTTATTGGATTCACCTGACTCATTGTCACCTGCCTTCCTCGTAACGTTCAGCGATATTGGACTCACCTGGACTCACTTATCACCTGGACGCGCTCAGCGTTATTGGACTCACCTGGACTCACTTCACCTGCCTTCCCTCGTAACGCGCTCAGCGTTATTGGACTCACCTGGACTCACTTATCACCTGCCTTCCCTGGGCACTGCTTCAGCCTTCCACCTGAACTCACTTATCACCTGCCTTCCCCAACACGCTTCAGGCGTTATTGGACTCACCTGGACTCACCTGAACTCACTTATCACCTGCCTTCCTCGTAACACGCACTTCAGCGTTATTGGACTCACCTTTTTTAAGTGATTTGTCTGACAAATCAGATCAAAACATCATGACTGGTTGTGTTCATTCAACATTAAAAGGGAATAGATTTTTAGAGTAAAATGACATGTCAGTTAATATAAAACCCATAGAAAATGTTGCACGCACATAGGAGGTCACGTGATCCCCCGCCCTCCCCATGGAAATGAAATGCCCCGTCCAACTGATTGGTTGTGGCGCCGGCCCTGAGTCTGGAACTCTCCTCCACTGTCACCCCATGTCATCTCATCATGACTTTGTCCTTTGATTACCAACATTACTGAAACGGATCCTTATAACAAAATCCATCAGCTCACAAATAAAACCTCCCTTTATAGCTTTAACACCATTACCCCACACAGCCAGCCTGCAGAGAGAGAGAAGAGAGAGGAGAGAGACAGAGAGAGAGAGAGACAGAGAGAAGAGAGAAGATAGAGAGACAGAGAGAAAGAGATAGAGAGAGGAAGAGACAGAATGGGAGTGAGAGAGAGAGACAGTGAGAGAGAGAGAGAGAGAGAGAGAGAGAGAGAGAGAGAGACAGAGAGAGAGACAGAGAGAGAGAGAGAAAAGAGAGAGACAGTGAGAAAGAGATAGAGAGAGGGAGAGAGAGAGGAGGGAGAGAGAGAGAGAGAGACAGAGAGAGAGAGAGAGAAGAGAGAAGAGAGAGAGACAGTGAGAAAGAGATAGAGAAGGAGAGAGACAGAATGGGAGTGAGAGAGAGAGACAGTGAGAGAGAGAGAGAGACAGACAGAGAGAGAGAAAGAGAGAGAGACAGTGAGAAAGAGATAGAGAGAGGAGAGAGAGGAGGGAGAGAGAGAGAGAGACAGAGAGAGAGAGCTAAGCCCACTACTAATGACTTAGTAAATCCCATCCATATTGCTTAGCAGCCGGGTGGCCAGGTGCCCCTCCTCTCCTCATGATTCACTACAGCTTGGTGTGCTGCCGTTTATTGGGTCATTTGTGGCACATCGCTGGCGATTGCAGCCATCCATCTTGGAGACAGTGTGTGCGTCATACCTCTGAAAACCAGGCTCAGTAGAACCTCTGGTCTGAATGAACTATGTTGAGGTGAGGTACATCCTGTCCTGGTATAACAGACAGGATGTTGAGGTGAGGTACATCCTGTCCTGGTATAACAGACAGGATGTTGAGGTGAGGTACATCCTGTCCTGGTATAACCATCCTGTCCTGGTATAACAGACAGGATGTTGAGATGAGGTACATCCTGTCCTGGTATAACAGACAGGATGTTGAGGGTGAGGCACATCCTGTCCTGGTATAACAGACAGGATGTTGAGGTGGAGGTACATCCTGTCCTGGTATAACAGACAGGATGTTGAGGTGAGGTACATCCTGTCCTGGTATAACAGACAGGATGTTGAGGTGAGGTACATCCTGTCCTAGTATAAAATACAGGATGTTGAGGTGAGGTACATCCTGTCCTGGTATAAGAGAAAGGATGTTGAGATGAGGTACATCCTGTCCTGGTATAACAGACAGGATGTTGAGGTAGGTACATCCTGTCCTGGTATAACAGACAGGATGTTGAGATGAGTACATCCTGTCCTGGTATAACAGAAAGGATGTTGAGATGAGGTACATCCTGTCCTGGTATAACAGACAGGATGTTGAGATGAGTACATCCTGTCCTGGGATAACAGACAGGATGTTGAGGTGAGTACATCCTGTCGTGGTATAACAGAAAGGATGTTGATGTACATGTCCTGGTATAACAGACAGGCTGTTGAGATAAGTACATCCTGTCCTGGTATAACAGAAAGGATGTTGAGGTGAGGTACATCCTGTCCTGGTATAACAGACATAGCAGGATGTTGAGGTGAGGAACATCCTGTCCTGGTATAACAGACAGGATGTTGAGGTGAGTACATGCTGTCCTGGTATAACAGACAGGATGTTGAGGTGATATGCTGTCCTGGTATAACAGACAGGATGTTGAGGTGAGGTACATCCTGTCCTGATATAAAAGACAGGAAGTGGCTCTCAGTTTAAAGAACAGCAACGTCCAGAGAAACCAGGTGCACCAACTGTTATCACACCGGGAAATCAGATCATGGAGAAAGTGGAATCAAGAAGGAGGTTGTTTTAAATGAGATGAACTATTATGGGACACATGGAGAGAATTGAATTGACTCACGGATAGGTCATCTCTACTGTTTACTTGATACCTTAGTTGGAACACACATTCAAATTCAGTTGCTTAAAGCACTATGAGCAGAAGCAGAACCGAGAGGTGTGGAGTCGACAAAAAACATGTTGGAGATTACTCCACACCTTAACCACCAAGAATCAAAAAGTCCACTCCATAAATCCTGGAAGAGTCCACCATAGCAGAACAGAGAGGTGTGTTATCAGAGCCAGAAATCCAAATCCGTGGGAGGAGGAGGGTGTTGTTGAGAGTAAACAATCCCTTATTATGGGATGCCTGGTTAAAAGGGAATCAACTGACTATTGGATAGGAACATCATGCTCACTTCATGAACTTGAAAGGATGAATGAGAGTACAGAGTATTATAGACAGATGTATCAGTCTGATTAACAAGGAGTATGGAGTATTATAGACAGATGTATCAGTCTGATTAACAAGGAGAGAGTACAGAGTATTATAGACAGATGTATCAGTCTGATTAACAAGGAGAGAGTACAGAGTATTATAGACAGATGTATCAGTCTGATTAACAAGGAGAGAGTACAGAGTATTATAGACAGATGCAGATTATCAGTCTGATTAACAAGGAGAGAGTACAGAGTATTATAGACAGATGTATCAGTCTGATTAACAAGGAGAGAGTATGGAGTATTATAGACAGATGTATCAGTCTGATTAACAAGGAGACAGAGTATTATAGACAGAGATGCATCATTATTTAGACAGATTATAGACAGATATCAGTCTGATTAACAAGGAGAGAGTACAGAGTATTATAGACAGATGTATCAGTCTGATTAACAAGGAGAGAGTACAGATGTATTATAGACAGATGTATCAGTCTGATTAACAAGGAGAGAGTACAGTATTATACAAGGGAGCTATCAGCAACGTATGCAGTATTATAGACAGATGTATCAGTCTGATTAACAAGCATCAATTAAGACAGATAAGTGTGATTAATAGGAATACTATTATCCAATACAGTCATTTTAATTATGAACAGATGTATCAGTCTGATTAACAAGGAGAGGATTATTGAAGATGTATCCTGATTAACAAAGGAGATTTCAAGAATAGACAAATGGCCATTGGTTTAACAAGGAGAAACACACATGCAAAAAAAAAGCGGCCCTTTTTCACTACAGGTTTTTAACAACGCATCAAAGACAATAAGTGTGGAGGAATCTACATCAATACGTCATTTTGAAGGGCACTTTGCAACTCTTCAGGGAATTTCATTGCTTTATTTCAAGAATACAAATGGCCATTGGTTTAAAAAAAGAGAACAAAAAAAACAAACTAGGGAGGGAGTGAGGGAGAGATTTCCTGGGAGGGAGTCATTCCTGGAGGGAGCACTGAACCCTTCAGGAATTTCATTGAGACGGAGAGAGGGAGGGCCAGCAAAGAGAGGAGGAGACAAAGGGATAGGGGAGAGAGGAGGGAGAGAGGGTGGGAGGAGACAGAGGGGGAGGGAGACAGAGGGGTGGGAGGGAGACAGAGGAGACAGAGACAGAGGAGGGGAGGGAGACAGAGCGGAGGGAGAGAGAGGGAGAGGGAGAGGTGGGGAGGGAGGAGAGGGGAGGAGAGAGAGGGTGGGAGGAGACAGAGGGAGGGAGAGAGGAGACAGGAGGGAGGAGGTGGGAGACAGAGGGGAGGGAGAGAGGGTGGGAGGGGAGACAGAGGGGAGGGAGAGGGGTGGGTGGGAGGAGAGAGGGGGAGGGAGAGAGGGTGGGAGGGAGACAGAGAAGGGAGGAGAGGGAGAGAGGAGGGAGAGGGTGGGAGGAGACAGAGAGAGGGAGGGAGAGAGGGAGGGAGAGAGAGGGGTGGGAGGGAGACAGAGGGGGAGGGAGAGAGGGTGGGAGGGAGACAGAGGGGAGGAGAGAGAGAGGGAGGGAGGGTGGGAGGGAGACAGAGGGGGAGGGAGAGAGGGTGGGAGGAGGGAGAGAGGGTGGGAGGAGACGGTGGGAGGAGACAGAGAGGTGGGAGGAGACGGAGAGAGGGAGGGCGGAGACGGAGAGAGGGAGGGCGGGAGCAGAGAGAGGAGGAGACAGAGCGAAAGGGGAGAGAGAGAGGGAGGGAGGGTGGGAGGGAGACAGAGGGGGAGGGAGAGAGGTGGGAGGGAGACAGAGGGGAGGGAGAGAGAGAGAGGAGGGAGGGTGGGAGGGAGACAGAGGGGGAGGGAGAGAGGGTGGGAGGAGACAGAGGGGGAGGGGAGAGAGGGTGGGAGGGAGACAGAGGGGAGGGAGAGAGGGTGGGTGGGAGGGAGAGAGGGTGGGGAGGGAGACAGAGAGGGTGGGAGGGAGACGGTGGGAGGGAGACAGAGAGGGTGGGAGGGAGACGGAGAGAGGGAGGGCGGGAGACAGAGAGAGGGAGGGAGACAGAGCGAAGGGAGAGAGAGAGGGAGGGAGGGTGGGAGGGAGACAGAGGGGAGGGAGAGAGGGTGGAGGGAGACAGAGGGGGAGGGAGAGAGAGAGAGGAGGAGGGTGGGAGGGAGACAGAGGGGGGAGGGAGAGAGGGTGGGAGGGGAGACAGAGGGGGAGGGAGAGAGGGTGGGAGGGAGACAGAGGGGAGGGAGAGAGGGTGGGTGGGAGGGAGAGAGGGAGGGAGAGAGGGTGGGAGGGAGACAGAGAGAGAGGAGAGGGAGACAGAGAGGGAGGGGGGAGAGGGTGGGAGGGGAGACAGAGAGGGAGGGAGAGAGGGAGGGAGAGAGGGTGGGGAGGGAGACAGAGAGGGAGGGAGAGAGAGAGGGTAGGAGGGAGAGAGAGAAGGTGGGAGGGAGGGAGAGAGGGTGGGAGGGAGGGATAGGAGGGAGGGAGACAGATAGGGAGGGATAGAGGGAGGAGACAGAGAGGGAGGGAGAGAGGGTGGGAGGAGACAGAGGAAAGAGAGAGAGGGAGGGAGAGAGGGAGGGAGACAGAGGGAGGGAGATTAGGAGTTAGCTGAAAGCCCACAGGCAAGGCAGTGTGGACTGGAGACTATGGAGTTAGCTGAAAGCCCATAGACAAGGCAGCGTGGACTGGAGAATAGGAGTTAGCTGAAAGCCTCACAGGCAAGCGCAGTGTGGACTGGAGAATAGGAGTTAGCTGAAAGCCCATAGACAAGGCAGTGGACTGGAGAATAGGAGTTGGTCTGAAAGCCCACAGGCAAGGCAGGTGGACTGGAGACTAGGAGTTAGCTGAAAGCCCACAGGCAAGGCAGTGTGGACTGGAGACTAGGAGTTAGCTGAAAGCCCATAGACAAGGCAGTGTGGACTGGAGAATAGGAGTTAGCTGAAAGCCCACAGGCAAGGCAGTGTGGACTGGAGACTAGGAGTTAGCTGAAAGCCCACAGGCAAGGCAGTGTGGACTGGAGACTAGGAGTTAGCTGAAAGCCCACAGGCAAGGCAGTGTGGACTGGAGACTAGGAGTTAGCTGAAAGCCCACAGGCAAGGCAGTGTGGACTGGAGACTCAGGAGTTAGCTGAAAGCCCACAGGCAAGGCAGTGTGGACTGGAGACTAGGAGCAAGCTG